>NW_027456969.1:0-103538 GCF_040206685.1 Ascaphus truei
TGTATGTATGTGTGAGACACTGTGTGTGTGAGACACTGTGTGTGTGAGACACTGTGTGTGTGCAGTGACAGGAGGGGACAGGCTGCGTGTCCGTGTGTGTGTGTATGTATGTGTGAGACACTGTGTGTGTGAGACACTGTGTGTGTGAGACACTGTGTGTGTGCAGTGACAGGAGGGGACAGGCTGCGTGTCCGTGTGTGTGTATGTATGTGTGAGACACTGTGTGTGTGAGACACTGTGTGTGTGAGACACTGTGTGTGTGTGCAGTGACAGGAGGGGACAGGCTGCGTGTCCGTGTGTGTGTGTATGTATGTGTGAGACACTGTGTGTGTGAGACACTGTGTGTGTGCAGTGACAGGAGGGGACAGGCTGCGTGTCCGTGTGTGTGTGTACTGTATGTGTGAGACACTGTGTGTGTGAGACACTGTGTGTGTGTGCAGTGACAGGAGGGGACAGGCTGCGTGTCCTGTGTGTGTGTGTGTATGTGTGTGTGAGACACTGTGTGTGAGACACTGTGTGTGCAGTGACAGGAGGGGACAGGCTGCGTGTCCGTGTGTGTGTGTATGTATGTGTGAGACACTGTGTGTGTGAGACACTGTGTGTGTGAGACACTGTGTGTGTGCAGTGACAGGAGGGGACAGGCTGCGTGTCCGTGTGTGTGTGTATGTATGTGTGAGACACTGTGTGTGTGAGACACTGTGTGTGTGAGACACTGTGTGTGTGTGCAGTGACAGGAGGGGACAGGCTGCGTGTCCGTGTGTGTGTGTATGTACAGTATGTGTGAGACACTGTGTGTGTGAGACACTGTGTGTGTGAGACACTGTGTGTGTGCAGTGACAGGAGGGGACAGGCTGCGTGTCCGTGTGTGTGTGTATGTATGTGTGAGACACTGTGTGTGTGAGACACTGTGTGTGTGCAGTGACAGGAGGGGACAGGCTGCGTGTCCGTGTGTGTGTGTGTATGTATGTGTGAGACACTGTGTGTGTGAGACACTGTGTGTGTGAGACACTGTGTGTGTGCAATGACAGGAGGGGACAGGCTGCGTGTCCGTGTGTGTGTGTATGTATGTGTGAGACACTGTGTGTGTGAGACACTGTGTGTGTGAGACACTGTGTGTGTGAGACACTGTGTGTGTGTGCAGTGACAGGAGGGGACAGGCTGCGTGTCCGTGTGTGTGTGTATGTATGTGTGAGACACTGTGTGTGTGTGCAGTGACAGGAGGGGACAGGCTGCGTGTCCGTGTGTGTGTGTATGTATGTGTGAGACACTGTGTGTGTGAGACACTGTGTGTGTGAGACACTGTGTGTGTGAGACACTGTGTGTGTGTGTATGTGTGTGTGAGACACTGTGTGTGTGTGTGTGCAGTGACAGGAGGGGACAGGCTTGGTTTGTTAGTGCTCTTTTTTGCTCCATAGGGAGAGATGTCTGCTTCCCCAGCATGCTTTGCACACCTCACACATCTGCTGATGCCATTGGCTCAGGGGCGAATCGTACTGTCCCTTGAGGTAAGCTGGGTATATGGTCATAGTGGTTGAGCATTGCTATCTGTTGTCGCTTATTATAAATCAGCCTGAGGTTACATGCAGCCCCGGTGTGTGCGGCACTGTCCCGGGGTTACATGCAGCCCCTGGTGTGCGGCACTGTCCCGGGTTACATGCAGCCCCCGGTGTGCGGCACTGTCCCGGGTTACATGCAGCCCCGGTGTGTGCGGCACTGTCCCGGGTTACATGCAGCCCCCGGTGTGTGCGGCACTGTCGGGTTACATGCAGCCCCCGGTGTGTGCGGCACTGTCCGGGTTACATGCAGCCCCCAGTGTGTGCGGCACTGTCCCGGGTTACATGCAGCCCCCGGTGTGCGACACTGTCCCGGGTTACATGCAGCCCCGGTGTGCGGCACTGTCCCGGGTTACATGCAGCCCCCGGTGTGCGGCACTGTCCCGGGTTACATGCAGCCCCCGGTGTGCGACACTGTCCCGGGTTACATGCAGCCCCCGGTGTGCGGCACTGTCCCGGGTTACATGCAGCCCCTGTGTGCGCGGCACTGTCCCGGGTTACATGCAGCCCCCGGTGTGCGGCACTGTCCCGGGTTACATGCAGCCCCCGGTGTGTGCGGCACTGTCCCGGGTTACATGCAGCCCCCGGTGTGTGCGGCACTGTCCCGGGTTACATGCAGCCCCCGGTGTGTGCGGCACTGTCCCGGGTTACATGCAGCCCCCGGTGTGCGGCACTGTCCCGGGTTACATGCAGCCCCCGGTGTGCGGCACTGTCCCGGGTTACATGCAGCCCCCGGTGTGTGCGGCACTGTCCCGGGTTACATGCAGCCCCCGGTGTGCGGCTCTGTCCCGGGTTACATGCAGCCCCCGGTGTGTGCGGCACTGTCCCGGGTTACATGCAGCCCCCGGTGTGTGCGGCACTGTCCCGGGTTACATGCAGCCCCCGGTGTGCGGCTCTGTCCCGGGTTACATGCAGCCCCCGGTGTGCGGTACTGTCCCGGGTTACATGCAGCCCCCGGTGTGTGCGGCACTGTCCCGGGTTACATGCAGCCCCCGGTGTGTGCGGCACTGTCCCGGGTTACATGCAGCCCCCGGTGTGTGCGGCACTGTCCCGGGTTACATGCAGCCCCCGGTGTGCGGTACTGTCCCGGGTTACATGCAGCCCCCGGTGTGTGCGGCACTGTCCCGGGTTACATGCAGCCCCCGGTGTGTGCGGCACTGTCCCGGGTTACATGCAGCCCCCGGTGTGTGCGGCACTGTCCCGGTTACATGCAGCCCCCAGTGTGTGCGGCACTGTCCCGGGTTACATGCAGCCCCCGGTGTGTGCGGCACTGTCCGGGGTTACATGCAGCCCCCGGTGTGTGCGGCACTGTCCCGGGTTACATGCAGCCCCCGGTGTGTGCGGCACTGTCCGGGGTTACATGCAGCCCCCGGTGTGCGGCACTGTCCCGGGTTACATGCAGCCCCCGGTGTGTGCGGCACTGTCCGGGGTTACATGCAGCCCCGGTGTGTGCGGCACTGTCCGGGGTTACATGCAGCCCCCGGTGTGCGGCACTGTCCCGGGTTACATGCAGCCCCCGGTGTGCGGCACTGTCCCGGGTTACATGCAGCCCCCGGTGTGCGGCACTGTCCCGGGTTACATGCAGCCCCCGGTGTGCGCGGCACTGTCCCGGGTTACATGCAGCCCCCGGTGTGTGCGGCTCTGTCCCGGGTTACATGCAGCCCCCGGTGTGTGCGGCACTGTCCGGGGTTACATGCAGCCCCCGGTGTGTGCGGCACTGTCCCGGGTTACATGCAGCCCCCCCTGTGCGGCTCTGTCCGGGGTTACATGCAGCCCCCGGTGTGCGGCACTGTCCCGGGTTACATGCAGCCCCCGGTGTGTGCGGCACTGTCCCGGGTTACATGCAGCCCCCGGTGTGCGGCACTGTCCCGGGTTACATGCAGCCCCCGGTGTGCGGCACTGTCCCGGGTTACATGCAGCCCCCGGTGTGTGCGGCACTGTCCCGGGTTACATGCAGCCCCCGGTGTGCGGCTCTGTCCGGGTTACATGCAGCCCCCGGTTGTGTGCGGCACTGTCCCGGGTTACATGCAGCCCCCGGTGTGTGCGGCACTGTCCCGGGTTACATGCAGCCCCCGGTGTGCGGCTCTGTCCCGGGTTACATGCAGCCCCCGGTGTGCGGTACTGTCCCGGGTTACATGCAGCCCCCGTGTGTGCGGCACTGTCCCGGGTTACATGCAGCCCCCCGGTGTGTGCAGCACTGTCCCGGGTTACATGCAGCCCCCGGTGTGTGCGGCACTGTCCCGGGTTACATGCAGCCCCCGGTGTGCGGTACTGTCCCGGGTTACATGCAGCCCCCGGTGTGTGCGGCACTGTCCGGGGTTACATGCAGCCCCCGGTGTGTGCGGCACTGTCCGGGGTTACATGCAGCCCCCGGTGTGCGGCACTGTCCCGGGTTACATGCAGCCCCCGGTGTGCGGCACTGTCCCGGGTTACATGCAGCCCCCGGTGTGTGCGGCACTGTCCCGGGTTACATGCAGCCCCCGGTGTGCGCGGCACTGTCCCGGGTTACATGCAGCCCCCGGTGTGTGCGGCTCTGTCCCGGGTTACATGCAGCCCCCGGTGTGTGCGGCACTGTCCGGGGTTACATGCAGCCCCCGGTGTGTGCGGCACTGTCCCGGGTTACATGCAGCCCCCTGTGCGGCTCTGTCCGGGGTTACATGCAGCCCCCGGTGTGCGGCACTGTCCCGGGTTACATGCAGCCCCCGGTGTGTGCGGCACTGTCCCGGGTTACATGCAGCCCCCGGTGTGCGGCACTGTCCCGGGTTACATGCAGCCCCCGGTGTGCGGCACTGTCCCGGGTTACATGCAGCCCCCGGTGTGTGCGGCACTGTCCGGGTTACATGCAGCCCCCGGTGTGCGGCTCTGTCCCGGGTTACATGCAGCCCCGGTGTGTGCGGCACTGTCCGGGTTACATGCAGCCCCCGGTGTGCGGCTCTGTCCCGGGTTACATGCAGCCCCCGGTGTGCGGTACTGTCCCGGGTTACATGCAGCCCCCGGTGTGTGCGGCACTGTCCCGGGTTACATGCAGCCCCCGGTGTGTGCGGCACTGTCCCGGGTTACATGCAGCCCCCGGTGTGTGCGGCACTGTCCCGGGTTACATGCAGCCCCCGGTGTGCGGTACTGTCCCGGGTTACATGCAGCCCCCGGTGTGTGCGGCACTGTCCCGGGTTACATGCAGCCCCCGGTGTGTGCGGCACTGTCCCGGGTTACATGCAGCCCCCGGTGTGTGCGGCACTGTCCCGGGTTACATGCAGCCCCCGGTGTGTGCGGCACTGTCCCGGGTTACATGCAGCCCCCGGTGTGTGCGGCACTGTCCCGGGTTACATGCAGCCCCCGGTGTGTGCGGCACTGTCCGGGTTACATGCAGCCCCCGGTGTGTGCGGCACTGTCCGGGGTTACATGCAGCCCCCGGTGTGCGGCACTGTCCCGGGTTACATGCAGCCCCCGGTGTGTGCGGCACTGTCCCGGGTTACATGCAGCCCCCGGTGTGCGCGGCACTGTCCCGGGTTACATGCAGCCCCCGGTGTGTGCGGCTCTGTCCCGGGTTACATGCAGCCCCCGGTGTGTGCGGCACTCGTCCGGGGTTACATGCAGCCCCCGGTGTGTGCGGCACTGTCCCGGGTTACATGCAGCCCCCCCTGTGCGGCTCTGTCCGGGGTTACATGCAGCCCCCGGTGTGCGGCACTGTCCCGGGTTACATGCAGCCCCCGGTGTGTGCGGCACTGTCCCGGGTTACATGCAGCCCCCGGTGTGCGGCACTGTCCGGGGTTACATGCAGCCCCCGGTGTGCGGCACTGTCCCGGGTTACATGCAGCCCCCGGTGTGCGGCACTGTCCCGGGTTACATGCAGCCCCGGTGTGTGCGGCTCTGTCCCGGGTTACATGCAGCCCCCGGTGTGTGCGGCACTGTCCCGGGTTACATGCAGCCCCCGGTGTGTGCGGCACTGTCCGGGTTACATGCAGCCCCCGGTGTGTGCGGCACTGTCCCGGGTTACATGCAGCCCCCGGTGTGTGCGGCACTGTCCCGGGTTACATGCAGCCCCCGGTGTGTGCGGCACTGTCCCGGGTTACATGCAGCCCTCGGTGTGTGCGGCACTGTCCCGGGTTACATGCAGCCCCCGGTGTGTGCGGCACTGTCCCGGGTTACATGCAGCCCCCGGTGTGTGCGGCACTGTCCGGGGTTACATGCAGCCCCGGTGTGTGCGGCACTGTCCGGGGTTACATGCAGCCCCCGGTGTGCGGCACTGTCCCGGGTTACATGCAGCCCCCGGTGTGCGGCACTGTCCCGTGTTACATGCAGCCCCCGGTGTGTGCGGCACTGTCCCGGGTTACATGCAGCCCCCGGTGTGCGCGGCACTGTCCCGGGTTACATGCAGCCCCCGGTGTGTGCGGCTCTGTCCGGGTTACATGCAGCCCCCGGTGTGTGCGGCACTGTCCCGGGTTACATGCAGCCCCCGGTGTGTGCGGCACTGTCCGGGGTTACATGCAGCCCCCGGTGTGTGCGGCACTGTCCCGGGGTTACATGCAGCCCCCGGTGTGCGGCACTGTCCCGGGTTACATGCAGCCCCCGGTGTGTGTGCGGCACTGTCCGGGGTTACATGCAGCCCCCGGTGTGCGGCACTGTCCCGGGTTACATGCAGCCCCCGGTGTGCGGCACTGTCCCGGGTTACATGCAGCCCCGGTGTGTGCGGCTCTGTCCCGGGTTACATGCAGCCCCCGGTGTGTGCGGCACTGTCCCGGGTTACATGCAGCCCCCGGTGTGCGGCACTGTCCCGGGTTACATGCAGCCCCCGGTGTGCGGCACTGTCCCGGGTTACATGCAGCCCCCGGTGTGTGCGGCACTGTCCCGGGTTACATGCAGCCCCCGGTGTGTGCGGCACTGTCCCGGGTTACATGCAGCCCCCGGTGTGCGGCACTGTCCCGGGTTACATGCAGCCCCCGGTGTGCGGCACTGTCCCGGGTTACATGCAGCCCCCGGTGTGTGCGGCACTGTCCCGGGTTACATGCAGCCCCCGGTGTGTGCGGCACTGTCCCGGGTTACATGCAGCCCCCGGTGTGCGGCTCTGTCCCGGGTTACATGCAGCCCCCGGTGTGTGCGGCACTGTCCCGGTTACATGAAGCCCCCGGTGTGTGCGGCACTGTCCCGGGTTACATGCAGCCCCCGGTGTGTGCGGCACTGTCCCGGGTTACATGCAGCCCCCGGTGTGCGGCTCTGTCCCGGGTTACATGCAGCCCCCGGTGTGTGCGGCACTGTCCCGGGTTACATGCAGCCCCCGGTGTGCGGCACTGTCCCGGGTTACATGCAGCCCCCGGTGTGTGCGGCACCTGTCCCGGGGTTACATGCAGCCCCCGGTGTGTGCGGCTCTGTCCCGGGTTACATGCAGCCCCCGGTGTGTGCGGCACTGTCCCGGGTTACATGCAGCCCCCGGTGTGCGGCTCTGTCCCGGGTTACATGCAGCCCCCGGTGTGCGGCTCTGTCCCGGGTTACATGCAGCCCCCGGTGTGCGGCTCTGTCCCGGGGTTACATGCAGCCCCCGGTGTGCGGCACTGTCCCGGGTTACATGCAGCCCCCGGTGTGCGGTACTGTCCCGGGTTACATGCAGCCCCCGGTGTGTGCGGCACTGTCCCGGGTTACATGCAGCCCCCGGTGTGTGCGGCACTGTCCCGGGTTACATGCAGCCCCCGGTGTGTGCGGCACTGTCCCGGGTTACATGCAGCCCCCGGTGTGTGCGGCACTGTCCCGGGTTACATGCAGCCCCCGGTGTGCGGCACTGTCCCGGGTTACATGCAGCCCCCGGTGTGCGGCACTGTCCCGGGTTACATGCAGCCCCCGGTGTGTGCGGCACTGTCCCGGGTTACATGCAGCCCCCGGTGTGTGCGGCACTGTCCCAGGTTACATGCAGCCCCCGGTGTGCGGCACTGTCCCAGGTTACATGCAAGCCCCGGTGTGCGGCACTGTCCCGGGTTACATGCAGCCCCCGGTGTGTGCGGCACTGTCCGGGGTTACATGCAGCCCCCGGTGTGTGCGGCTCTGTCCCGGGTTACATGCAGCCCCCGGTGTGGCGGCACTGTCCCGGGTTACATGCAGCCCCCGGTGTGTGCGGCTCTGTCCCGGGTTACATGCAGCCCCCGGTGTGCGGCACTGTCCCGGGTTACATGCAGCCCCCGGTGTGTGCGGCACTGTCCCGGGTTACATGCAGCCCCCGGTGTGTGCGGCACTGTCCCGGGTTACATGCAGCCCCCGGTGTGCGGCTCTGTCCCGGGTTACATGCAGCCCCCGGTGTGTGCGGCACTGTCCCGGGTTACATGCAGCCCCCGGTGTGTGCGGCACTGTCCCGGGTTACATGCAGCCCCCGGTGTGCGGGCACTGTCCCGGGTTACATGCAGCCCCCGGTGTGTGCGGCACTGTCCCGGGGTTACATGCAGCCCCCGGTGTGCGGCACTGTCCCAGGTTACATGCAGCCCCCTGTGTGCGCGGCACTGTCCCGGGTTACATGCAGCCCCCTGGTGTGCGCGGCACTGTCCCGGGTTACATGCAGCCCCCGGTGTGTGCGGCACTGTCCCGGGTTACATGCAGCCCCGGTGTGTGCGAAACTGTCCCGGGTTACATGCAGCCCCCGGTGTGCGGCTCTGTCCCGGGTTACATGCAGCCCCCGGTGTGCGGCACTGTCCCGGGTTACATGCAGCCCCCGGTGTGTGCGGCACTGTCCCGGGTTACATGCAGCCCCCGGTGTGTGCGGCACTGTCCCGGGTTACATGCAGCCCCCGGTGTGTGCGGCACTGTCCCGGGTTACATGCAGCCCCCGGTGTGCGGTACTGTCCCGGGTTACATGCAGCCCCCGGTGTGTGCGGCACTGTCCCGGGTTACATGCAGCCCCCGGTGTGCGCGGCACTGTCCCGGGTTACATGCAGCCCCCGGTGTGTGCGGCTCTGTCCCGGGTTACATGCAGCCCCCGGTGTGCGGCACTGTCCCGGGTTACATGCAGCCCCCGGTGTGCGGCACTGTCCCGGGTTACATGCAGCCCCCGTGTGTGCGGCACTGTCCCGGGTAACATGCAGCCCCCGGTGTGTGCGGCACTGTCCCGGGTTACATGCAGCCCCCGGTGTGCGCGGCACTGTCCCGGGTTACATGCAGCCCCCGGTGTGCGGCACTGTCCCGGGTTACATGCAGCCCCCGGTGTGCGGCACTGTCCCGGGTTACATGCAGCCCCCGGTGTGTGCGGCACTGTCCCGGGTTACATGCAGCCCCCGGTGTGTGCGGCACTGTCCCGGGTTACATGCAGCCCCCGGTGTGTGCGGCACTGTCCCGGGTTACATGCAGCCCCCGGTGTGCGGCACTGTCCCGGGTTACATGCAGCCCCCGGTGTGTGCGGCACTGTCCCGGGTTACATGCAGCCCCCGGTGTGTGCGGCACTGTCCCGGGTTACATGCAGCCCCCGGTGTGTGCGGCACTGTCCCGGGTTACATGCAGCCCCCGGTGTGCGGCACTGTCCCGGGTTACATGCAGCCCCCGGTGTGCGGCACTGTCCCGGGTTACATGCAGCCCCCGGTGTGTGCGGCACTGTCCCGGGTTACATGCAGCCCCCGGTGTGTGCGGCACTGTCCCGGGTTACATGCAGCCCCCGGTGTGTGCGGCACTGTCCCGGGTTACATGCAGCCCCCGGTGTGTGCGGCACTGTCCGGGGTTACATGCAGCCCCCGGTGTGTGCGGCACTGTCCCGGGTTACATGCAGCCCCCGGTGTGTGCGGCACTGTCCCGGGTTACATGCAGCCCCGGTGTGTGCGGCACTGTCCCGGGTTACATGCAGCCCCCGGTGTGTGCGGCACTGTCCCGGGTTACATGCAGCCCCCGGTGTGTGCGGCACTGTCCGGGGTTACATGCAGCCCCGGTGTGTGCGGCACTGTCCCGGGTTACATGCAGCCCCCGGTGTGTGCGGCTCTGTCCCGGGTTACATGCAGCCCCCGGTGTGTGCGGCACTGTCCCGGGTTACATGCAGCCCCCGGTGTGCGGCACTGTCCCGGGTTACATGCAGCCCCCGGTGTGTGCGGCACTGTCCCGGGTTACATGCAGCCCCCGGTGTGTGCGGCTCTGTCCCGGGTTACATGCAGCCCCCGGTGTGTGCGGCTCTGTCCCGGGTTACATGCAGCCCCCGGTGTGTGCGGCACTGTCCCGGGTTACATGCAGCCCCCGGTGTGTGCGGCACTGTCCGGGGTTACATGCAGCCCCCGGTGTGCGGCACTGTCCCGGGTTACATGCAGCCCCCGGTGTGTGCGGCACTGTCCCGGGTTACATGCAGCCCCCGGTGTGTGCGGCACTGTCCGGGGTTACATGCAGCCCCCGGTGTGTGCGGCACTGTCCCGGGTTACATGCAGCCCCCGGTGTGTGCAGCACTGTCCGGGGTTACATGCAGCCCCGGTGTGTGCGGCACTGTCCGGGGTTACATGCAGCCCCCGGTGTGCGGCACTGTCCCGGGGTTACATGCAGCCCCCGGTGTGTGCGGCACTGTCCCGGGTTACATGCAGCCCCCGGTGTGCGGCACTGTCCCGGGTTACATACAGCCCCCGGTGTGCGCGGCACTGTCCCGGGTCACATGCAGCCCCCGGTGTGTGCGGCTCTGTCCCGGGTTACATGCAGCCCCCGGTGTGTGCGGCACTGTCCGGGGTTACATGCAGCCCCCGGTGTGTGCGGCACTGTCCCGGGTTACATGCAGCCCCCCTGTGCGGCTCTGTCCGGGGTTACATGCAGCCCCCGGTGTGTGCGGCACTGTCCGGGGTTACATGCAGCCCCCGGTGTGCGCGGCACTGTCCCGGGTTACATGCAGCCCCCGGTGTGCGGCACTGTCCCGGGTTACATGCAGCCCCCGGTGTGTGCGGCACTGTCCCGGGTTACATGCAGCCCCCGGTGTGTGCGGCACTGTCCCGGGTTACATGCAGCCCCCGGTGTGCGGCACTGTCCCGGGTTACATGCAGCCCCCGGTGTGTGCGGCACTGTCCCGAGTTACATGCAGCCCCCGGTGTGTGCGGCACTGTCCCGGGTTACATGCAGCCCCCGGTGTGCGGCACTGTCCGGGGTTACATGCAGCCCCCGGTGTGCGGCACTGTCCCGGGTTACATGCAGCCCCCGGTTTGCGGCACTGTCCCGGGTTACATGCAGCCCCCGGTGTGTGCGGCTCTGTCCCGGGTTACATGCAGCCCCCGGTGTGTGCGGCACTGTCCCGGGTTACATGCAGCCCCCGGTGTGCGGCACTGTCCCGGGTTACATGCAGCACCCGGTGTGCGGCACTGTCCCGGGTTACATGCAGCCCCCGGTGTGCGGCACTGTCCCGGGTTACATGCAGCCCCCGGTGTGTGCGGCACTGTCCCGGGTTACATGCAGCCCCCGGTGTGCGGCACTGTCCCGGGTTACATGCAGCCCCCAGTGTGCGGCACTGTCCCGGGTTACATGCAGCCCCCGGTGTGTGCGGCACTGTCCCGGGTTACATGCAGCCCCCGGTGTGTGCGGCACTGTCCCGGGTTTCATGCAGCCCCCGGTGTGCGCGGCACTGTCCCGGGTTACATGCAGCCCCCGGTGTGCGGCACTGTCCCGAGTTACATGCAGCCCCCGGTGTGCAGCACTGTCCCGGGTTACATGCAGCCCTCGGTGTGCGGCACTGTCCGGGGTTACATGCAGCCCCCGGTGTGCGGCACTGTCCCTGGTTACATGCAGCCCCGGTGTGCGGCACTGTCCCGGGTTACATGCAGCCCCCGGTGTGCGGCACTGTCCCGGGTTACATGCAGCCCCCGGTGTGTGCGGCTCTGTCCCGGGTTACATGCAGCCCCCGGTGTGTGCGGCACTGTCCCGGGTTACATGCAGCCCCCGGTGTGTGCGGCTCTGTCCCGGGTTACATGCAGCCCCCGTGTGTGCGGCTCTGTCCCGGGTTACATGCAGCCCCCGGTGTGTGCGGCACTGTGCGGGGTTACATGCAGCCCCCGGTGTGTGTGGCACTGTCCCGGGTTACATGCAGCCCCCGGTGTGCGGCACTGTCCCGGGTTACATGCAGCCCCCGGTGTGTGCGGCACTGTCCCGGGTTACATGCAGCCCCCGGTGTGCGCGGCACTGTCCGGGGTTACATGCAGCCCCCGGTGTGCGGCACTGTCCCGGGGTTACATGCAGCCCCCGGTGTGCGCGGCACTGTCCCGGGTTACATGCAGCCCCCGGTGTGCGGCACTGTCCGGGGTTACATGCAGCCCCCGGTGTGCGCGGCACTGTCCCGGGTTACATGCAGCCCCCGGTGCGCGGCACTGTCCGGGGTTACATGCAGCCCCCGGTGTGTGCGGCACTGTCCCGGGGTTACATGCAGCCCCCGGTGTGCGCGGCACTGTCCCAGGTTACATGCAGCCCCCGGTGTGCGGCACTGTCCGGGGTTACATGCAGCCCCCGGTGTGCGCGGCACTGTCCCGGGTTACATGCAGCCCCCGGTGTGCGCGGCACTGTCCCGGGTTACATGCAGCCCCCGGTGTGTGCGGCACTGTCCCGGGTTACATGCAGCCCCCGGTGTGCGGCACTGTCCCGGGTTACATGCAGCCCCCGGTGTGCGGCACTGTCCCGGGTTACATGCAGCCCCCGGTGTGTGCGGCACTGTCCCGGGGTTACATGCAGCCCCCGGTGTGCGGCTCTGTACCGGGTTACATGCAGCCCCCGGTGTGTGCGGCACTGTCCCGGGTTACATGCAGCCCCGGTGTGTGCGGCACTGTCCCGGGTTACATGCAGCCCCCGGTGTGCGGCTCTGTCCCGGGTTACATGCAGCCCCCGGTGTGTGCGGCACTGTCCCGGGTTACATGCAGCCCCCGGTGTGTGCGGCACTGTCCCGGGTTACATGCAGCCCCCGGTGTGCGCGGCACTGTCCCGGGTTACATGCAGCCCCGGTGTGCGGCACTGTCCCGGGTTACATGCAGCCCCCGGTGTGTGCGGCACTGTCCCGGGTTACATGCAGCCCCCGGTGTGTGCGGCACTGTCCCGGGTTACATGCAGCCCCGGTGTGTGCGGCACTGTCCCGGGTTACATGCAGCCCCCGGTGTGTGCGGCACTGTCCCGGGTTACATGCAGCCCCCGGTGTGTGCGGCACTGTCCCGGGTTACATGCAGCCCCCGGTGTGTGCGGCACTGTCCCGGGTTACATGCAGCCCCCGGTGTGTGCGGCACTGTCCCGGGTTACATACAGCCCCCGGTGTGCGGCACTGTCCCGGGTTACATGCAGCCCCCGGTGTGCGGCTCTGTCCCGGGTTACATGCAGCCCCCGGTGTGCGGCACTGTCCCGGGTTACATGCAGCCCCCGGTGTGCGGCACTGTCCCGGGTTACATGCAGCCCCCGGTGTGTGCGGCACTGTCCCGGGTTACATGCAGCCCCCGGTGTGCGGCACTGTCCCGGGTTACATGCAGCCCCCGGTGTGTGCGGCACTGTCCCGGGTTACATGCAGACCCCGGTGTGCGGCACTGTCCCGGGTTACATGCAGCCCCCGGTGTGTGCGGCACTGTCCCGGGTTACATGCAGCCCCCGGTGTGCGGCTCTGTCCCGGGTTACATGCAGCCCCCGGTGTGTGCGGCACTGTCCCGGGTTACATGCAGCCCCCGGTGTGTGCGGCACTGTCCGGGTTACATGCAGCCCCCGGTGTGCGCGGCACTGTCCCGGGTTACATGCAGCCCCCGGTGTGTGCGGCACTGTCCCGGGTTACATGCAGCCCCCGGTGTGTGCGGCACTGTCCCGGGTTACATGCAGCCCCCGGTGTGTGCGGCACTGTCCCGGGTTACATGCAGCCCCCGGTGTGCGGCACTGTCCCGGGTTACATGCAGCCCCCGGTGTGTGCGGCACTGTCCCGGGTTACATGCAGCCCCCGGTGTGTGCGGCTCTGTCCCGGGTTACATGCAGCCCCGGTGTGCGGCACTGTCCCGGGTTACATGCAGCCCCCGGGTGTGCGGCACTGTCCCGGGTTACATGCAGCCCCCGGTGTGCGGCACTGTCCCGGGTTATATGCAGCCCCCGGTGTGTGCGGCACTGTCCCGGGTTACATGCAGCCCCCGGTGTGTGCGGCACTGTCCCGGGTTACATGCAGCCCCCGGTGTGCGGCACTGTCCCGGGTTACATGCAGCCCCCGGTGTGCGGCACTGTCCCGGGTTACATGCAGCCCCCGGTGTGCGGCACTGTCCCGGGTTACATGCAGCCCCCGGTGTGCGGCACTGTCCCGGGTTACATGCAGCCCCCGGTGTGTGCGGCACTGTCCCGGGTTACATGCAGCCCCCGGTGTGTGCGGCACTGTCCCGGGTTACATGCAGCCCCCGGTGTGTGCGGCACTGTCCCGGGTTACATGCAGCCCCCGGTGTGTGCGGCTCTGTCCCGGGTTACATGCAGCCCCCGGTGTGTGCGGCTCTGTCCCGGGTTACATGCAGCCCCCGGTGTGCGGCACTGTCCCGGGTTACATGCAGCCCCCGGTGTGCGGCACTGTCCCGGGTTACATGCAGCCCCCGGTGTGCGCGGCACTGTCCCGGGTTACATGCAGCCCCCGGTGTGCGGCACTGTCCCGGGTTACATGCAGCCCCCGGTGTGCGGCACTGTCCCGGGTTACATGCAGCCCCCGGTGTGTGCGGCACTGTCCCGGGTTACATGCAGCCCCCGGTGTGCGCGGCACTGTCTGGGGTTACATGCAGCCCCCGGTGTGCGGCACTGTCCCGGGTTACATGCAGCCCCCGGTGTGCGGCACTGTCCCGAGTTACATGCAGCCCCCGGTGTGCGGCACTGTCCCGGGTTACATGCAGCCCTCGGTGTGCGGCACTGTCCGGGGTTACAGCCCCGGTGTGCGGCACTGTCCCGGGTTACATGCAGCCCCCGGTGTGCGGCACTGTCCCGGGTTACATGCAGCCCCCGGTGTGCGGCACTGTCCCGGGTTACATGCAGCCCCCGGTGTGCGGCACTGTCCCGGGTTACATGCAGCCCCCGGTGTGCGGCACTGTCCCGGGTTACATGCAGCCCCCGGTGTGCGGCACTGTCCCGGGTTACATGCAGCCCCCGGTGTGTGCGGCACTGTCCCGGGTTACATGCAGCCCCCGGTGTGTGCGGCACTGTCCCGGGTTACATGCAGCCCCCGGTGTGTGCGGCACTGTCCCGGGTTACATGCAGCCCCCGGTGTGTGCGGCTCTGTCCCGGGTTACATGCAGCCCCCGGTGTGTGCGGCTCTGTCCCGGGTTACATGCAGCCCCCGGTGTGCGGCACTGTCCCGGGTTACATGCAGCCCCCGGTGTGCGGCACTGTCCCGGGTTACATGCAGCCCCCGGTGTGCGCGGCACTGTCCCGGGTTACATGCAGCCCCCGGTGTGCGGCACTGTCCCGGGTTACATGCAGCCCCCGGTGTGCGGCACTGTCCCGGGTTACATGCAGCCCCCGGTGTGTGCGGCACTGTCCCGGGTTACATGCAGCCCCCGGTGTGCGCGGCACTGTCTGGGGTTACATGCAGCCCCCGGTGTGCGGCACTGTCCCGGGTTACATGCAGCCCCCGGTGTGCGGCACTGTCCCGAGTTACATGCAGCCCCCGGTGTGCAGCACTGTCCCGGGTTACATGCAGCCCTCGGTGTGCGGCACTGTCCGGGGTTACATGCAGCCCCCGGTGTGCGGCACTGTCCCTGGTTACATGCAGCCCCGGTGTGCGGCACTGTCCCGGGTTACATGCAGCCCCCGGTGTGCGGCACTGTCCCGGGTTACATGCAGCCCCCGGTGTGTGCGGCTCTGTCCCGGGTTACATGCAGCCCCCGGTGTGTGCGGCACTGTCCCGGGTTACATGCAGCCCCCGGTGTGTGCGGCTCTGTCCCGGGTTACATGCAGCCCCCGGTGTGTGCGGCTCTGTCCCGGGTTACATGCAGCCCCCGGTGTGTGCGGCACTGTGCGGGGTTACATGCAGCCCCCGGTGTGTGTGGCACTGTCCCGGGTTACATGCAGCCCCCGGTGTGCGGCACTGTCCCGGGTTACATGCAGCCCCCGGTGTGTGCGGCACTGTCCCGGGTTACATGCAGCCCCCGGTGTGCGCGGCACTGTCCGGGGTTACATGCAGCCCCCGGTGTGCGGCACTGTCCCGGGGTTACATGCAGCCCCCGGTGTGCGCGGCACTGTCCCGGGTTACATGCAGCCCCCGGTGTGCGGCACTGTCCGGGGTTACATGCAGCCCCCGGTGTGCGCGGCACTGTCCCGGGTTACATGCAGCCCCCGGTGCGCGGCACTGTCCGGGGTTACATGCAGCCCCCGGTGTGTGCGGCACTGTCCCGGGGTTACATGCAGCCCCCGGTGTGCGCGGCACTGTCCCAGGTTACATGCAGCCCCCGGTGTGCGGCACTGTCCGGGGTTACATGCAGCCCCCGGTGTGCGCGGCACTGTCCCGGGTTACATGCAGCCCCCGGTGTGCGCGGCACTGTCCCGGGTTACATGCAGCCCCCGGTGTGTGCGGCACTGTCCCGGGTTACATGCAGCCCCCGGTGTGCGGCACTGTCCCGGGTTACATGCAGCCCCCGGTGTGCGGCACTGTCCCGGGTTACATGCAGCCCCCGGTGTGTGCGGCACTGTCCCGGGGTTACATGCAGCCCCCGGTGTGCGGCTCTGTACCGGGTTACATGCAGCCCCCGGTGTGTGCGGCACTGTCCCGGGTTACATGCAGCCCCGGTGTGTGCGGCACTGTCCCGGGTTACATGCAGCCCCCGGTGTGCGGCTCTGTCCCGGGTTACATGCAGCCCCCGGTGTGTGCGGCACTGTCCCGGGTTACATGCAGCCCCCGGTGTGTGCGGCACTGTCCCGGGTTACATGCAGCCCCCGGTGTGCGCGGCACTGTCCCGGGTTACATGCAGCCCCGGTGTGCGGCACTGTCCCGGGTTACATGCAGCCCCCGGTGTGTGCGGCACTGTCCCGGGTTACATGCAGCCCCCGGTGTGTGCGGCACTGTCCCGGGTTACATGCAGCCCCGGTGTGTGCGGCACTGTCCCGGGTTACATGCAGCCCCCGGTGTGTGCGGCACTGTCCCGGGTTACATGCAGCCCCCGGTGTGTGCGGCACTGTCCCGGGTTACATGCAGCCCCCGGTGTGTGCGGCACTGTCCCGGGTTACATGCAGCCCCCGGTGTGTGCGGCACTGTCCCGGGTTACATACAGCCCCCGGTGTGCGGCACTGTCCCGGGTTACATGCAGCCCCCGGTGTGCGGCTCTGTCCCGGGTTACATGCAGCCCCCGGTGTGCGGCACTGTCCCGGGTTACATGCAGCCCCCGGTGTGCGGCACTGTCCCGGGTTACATGCAGCCCCCGGTGTGTGCGGCACTGTCCCGGGTTACATGCAGCCCCCGGTGTGCGGCACTGTCCCGGGTTACATGCAGCCCCCGGTGTGTGCGGCACTGTCCCGGGTTACATGCAGACCCCGGTGTGCGGCACTGTCCCGGGTTACATGCAGCCCCCGGTGTGTGCGGCACTGTCCCGGGTTACATGCAGCCCCCGGTGTGCGGCTCTGTCCCGGGTTACATGCAGCCCCCGGTGTGTGCGGCACTGTCCCGGGTTACATGCAGCCCCCGGTGTGTGCGGCACTGTCCGGGGTTACATGCAGCCCCCGGTGTGCGCGGCACTGTCCCGGGTTACATGCAGCCCCCGGTGTGTGCGGCACTGTCCCGGGTTACATGCAGCCCCCGGTGTGTGCGGCACTGTCCCGGGTTACATGCAGCCCCCGGTGTGTGCGGCACTGTCCCGGGTTACATGCAGCCCCCGGTGTGCGGCACTGTCCCGGGTTACATGCAGCCCCCGGTGTGTGCGGCACTGTCCCGGGTTACATGCAGCCCCCGGTGTGTGCGGCTCTGTCCCGGGTTACATGCAGCCCCGGTGTGCGGCACTGTCCCGGGTTACATGCAGCCCCCGGGGTGCGGCACTGTCCCGGGTTACATGCAGCCCCCGGTGTGCGGCACTGTCCCGGGTTATATGCAGCCCCCGGTGTGTGCGGCACTGTCCCGGGTTACATGCAGCCCCCGGTGTGTGCGGCACTGTCCCGGGTTACATGCAGCCCCCGGTGTGCGGCACTGTCCCGGGTTACATGCAGCCCCCGGTGTGCGGCACTGTCCCGGGTTACATGCAGCCCCCGGTGTGCGGCACTGTCCCGGGTTACATGCAGCCCCCGGTGTGCGGCACTGTCCCGGGTTACATGCAGCCCCCGGTGTGTGCGGCACTGTCCCGGGTTACATGCAGCCCCCGGTGTGTGCGGCACTGTCCCGGGTTACATGCAGCCCCCGGTGTGTGCGGCACTGTCCCGGGTTACATGCAGCCCCCGGTGTGTGCGGCTCTGTCCCGGGTTACATGCAGCCCCCGGTGTGTGCGGCTCTGTCCCGGGTTACATGCAGCCCCCGGTGTGCGGCACTGTCCCGGGTTACATGCAGCCCCCGGTGTGCGGCACTGTCCCGGGTTACATGCAGCCCCCGGTGTGCGCGGCACTGTCCCGGGTTACATGCAGCCCCCGGTGTGCGGCACTGTCCCGGGTTACATGCAGCCCCCGGTGTGCGGCACTGTCCCGGGTTACATGCAGCCCCCGGTGTGTGCGGCACTGTCCCGGGTTACATGCAGCCCCCGGTGTGTGCGGCACTGTCCCGGGTTACATGCAGCCCCCGGTGTGCGCGGCACTGTCTGGGGTTACATGCAGCCCCCGGTGTGCGCGGCACTGTCCCGGGTTACATGCAGCCCCCGGTGTGCGCGGCACTGTCCCGGGTTACATGCAGCCCCCGGTGTGCGGCACTGTCCGGGGTTACATGCAGCCCCCGGTGTGCGCGGCACTGTCCCGGGTTACATGCAGCCCCCGGTGCGCGGCACTGTCCGGGGTTACATGCAGCCCCCGGTGTGTGCGGCACTGTCCCGGGGTTACATGCAGCCCCCGGTGTGCGCGGCACTGTCCCAGGTTACATGCAGCCCCCGGTGTGCGGCACTGTCCGGGGTTACATGCAGCCCCCGGTGTGCGCGGCACTGTCCCGGGTTACATGCAGCCCCCGGTGTGCGCGGCACTGTCCCGGGTTACATGCAGCCCCCGGTGTGTGCGGCACTGTCCCGGGTTACATGCAGCCCCCGGTGTGCGGCACTGTCCCGGGTTACATGCAGCCCCCGGTGTGCGGCACTGTCCCGGGTTACATGCAGCCCCCGGTGTGTGCGGCACTGTCCCGGGGTTACATGCAGCCCCCGGTGTGCGGCTCTGTACCGGGTTACATGCAGCCCCCGGTGTGTGCGGCACTGTCCCGGGTTACATGCAGCCCCGGTGTGTGCGGCACTGTCCCGGGTTACATGCAGCCCCCGGTGTGCGGCTCTGTCCCGGGTTACATGCAGCCCCCGGTGTGTGCGGCACTGTCCCGGGTTACATGCAGCCCCCGGTGTGTGCGGCACTGTCCCGGGTTACATGCAGCCCCCGGTGTGCGCGGCACTGTCCCGGGTTACATGCAGCCCCGGTGTGCGGCACTGTCCCGGGTTACATGCAGCCCCCGGTGTGTGCGGCACTGTCCCGGGTTACATGCAGCCCCGGTGTGTGCGGCACTGTCCCGGGTTACATGCAGCCCCCGGTGTGTGCGGCACTGTCCCGGGTTACATGCAGCCCCCGGTGTGTGCGGCACTGTCCCGGGTTACATGCAGCCCCCGGTGTGTGCGGCACTGTCCCGGGTTACATGCAGCCCCCGGTGTGTGCGGCACTGTCCCGGGTTACATGCAGCCCCCGGTGTGTGCGGCACTGTCCCGGGTTACATACAGCCCCCGGTGTGCGGCACTGTCCCGGGTTACATGCAGCCCCCGGTGTGCGGCTCTGTCCCGGGTTACATGCAGCCCCCGGTGTGCGGCACTGTCCCGGGTTACATGCAGCCCCCGGTGTGCGGCACTGTCCCGGGTTACATGCAGCCCCCGGTGTGTGCGGCACTGTCCCGGGTTACATGCAGCCCCCGGTGTGCGGCACTGTCCCGGGTTACATGCAGCACCCGGTGTGTGCGGCACTGTCCCGGGTTACATGCAGACCCCGGTGTGCGGCACTGTCCCGGGTTACATGCAGCCCCCGGTGTGTGCGGCACTGTCCCGGGTTACATGCAGCCCCCGGTGTGCGGCTCTGTCCCGGGTTACATGCAGCCCCCGGTGTGTGCGGCACTGTCCCGGGTTACATGCAGCCCCCGGTGTGTGCGGCACTGTCCGGGGTTACATGCAGCCCCCGGTGTGCGCGGCACTGTCCCGGGTTACATGCAGCCCCCGGTGTGTGCGGCACTGTCCCGGGTTACATGCAGCCCCCGGTGTGTGCGGCACTGTCCCGGGTTACATGCAGCCCCCGGTGTGTGCGGCACTGTCCCGGGTTACATGCAGCCCCCGGTGTGTGCGGCACTGTCCCGGGTTACATGCAGCCCCCGGTGTGTGCGGCACTGTCCCGGGTTACATGCAGCCCCCGGTGTGCGCGGCACTGTCCCGGGTTACATGCAGCCCCGGTGTGCGGCACTGTCCCGGGTTACATGCAGCCCCCGGTGTGTGCGGCACTGTCCCGGGTTACATGCAGCCCCGGTGTGTGCGGCACTGTCCCGGGTTACATGCAGCCCCCGGTGTGTGCGGCACTGTCCCGGGTTACATGCAGCCCCCGGTGTGTGCGGCACTGTCCCGGGTTACATGCAGCCCCCGGTGTGTGCGGCACTGTCCCGGGTTACATGCAGCCCCCGGTGTGTGCGGCACTGTCCCGGGTTACATGCAGCCCCCGGTGTGTGCGGCACTGTCCCGGGTTACATACAGCCCCCGGTGTGCGGCACTGTCCCGGGTTACATGCAGCCCCCGGTGTGCGGCTCTGTCCCGGGTTACATGCAGCCCCCGGTGTGCGGCACTGTCCCGGGTTACATGCAGCCCCCGGTGTGCGGCACTGTCCCGGGTTACATGCAGCCCCCGGTGTGTGCGGCACTGTCCCGGGTTACATGCAGCCCCCGGTGTGCGGCACTGTCCCGGGTTACATGCAGCACCCGGTGTGTGCGGCACTGTCCCGGGTTACATGCAGACCCCGGTGTGCGGCACTGTCCCGGGTTACATGCAGCCCCCGGTGTGTGCGGCACTGTCCCGGGTTACATGCAGCCCCCGGTGTGCGGCTCTGTCCCGGGTTACATGCAGCCCCCGGTGTGTGCGGCACTGTCCCGGGTTACATGCAGCCCCCGGTGTGTGCGGCACTGTCCGGGGTTACATGCAGCCCCCGGTGTGCGCGGCACTGTCCCGGGTTACATGCAGCCCCCGGTGTGTGCGGCACTGTCCCGGGTTACATGCAGCCCCCGGTGTGTGCGGCACTGTCCCGGGTTACATGCAGCCCCCGGTGTGTGCGGCACTGTCCCGGGTTACATGCAGCCCCCGGTGTGCGGCACTGTCCCGGGTTACATGCAGCCCCCGGTGTGTGCGGCACTGTCCCGGGTTACATGCAGGCCCCGGTGTGTGCGGCTCTGTCCCGGGTTACATGCAGCCCCGGTGTGCGGCACTGTCCCGGGTTACATGCAGCCCCCGGGGTGCGGCACTGTCCCGGGTTACATGCAGCCCCCGGTGTGCGGCACTGTCCCGGGTTATATGCAGCCCCCGGTGTGTGCGGCACTGTCCCGGGTTACATGCAGCCCCCGGTGTGTGCGGCACTGTCCCGGGTTACATGCAGCCCCCGGTGTGCGGCACTGTCCCGGGTTACATGCAGCCCCCGGTGTGCGGCACTGTCCCGGGTTACATGCAGCCCCCGGTGTGCGGCACTGTCCCGGGTTACATGCAGCCCCCGGTGTGCGGCACTGTCCCGGGTTACATGCAGCCCCCGGTGTGTGCGGCACTGTCCCGGGTTACATGCAGCCCCCGGTGTGTGCGGCACTGTCCCGGGTTACATGCAGCCCCCGGTGTGCGGCACTGTCCCGGGTTACATGCAGCCCCCGGTGTGCGGCACTGTCCCGGGTTACATGCAGCCCCCGGTGTGCGGCACTGTCCCGGGTTACATGCAGCCCCCGGTGTGCGGCACTGTCCCGGGTTACATGCAGCCCCCGGTGTGTGCGGCACTGTCCCGGGTTACATGCAGCCCCCGGTGTGTGCGGCACTGTCCCGGGTTACATGCAGCCCCCGGTGTGCGGCACTGTCCCGGGTTACATGCAGCCCCCGGTGTGTGCGGCTCTGTCCCGGGTTACATGCAGCCCCCGGTGTGTGCGGCTCTGTCCCGGGTTACATGCAGCCCCCGGTGTGCGGCACTGTCCCGGGTTACATGCAGCCCCCGGTGTGCGGCACTGTCCCGGGTTACATGCAGCCCCCGGTGTGCGCGGCACTGTCCCGGGTTACATGCAGCCCCCGGTGTGCGGCACTGTCCCGGGTTACATGCAGCCCCCGGTGTGCGGCACTGTCCCGGGTTACATGCAGCCCCCGGTGTGTGCGGCACTGTCCCGGGTTACATGCAGCCCCCGGTGTGCGCGGCATTGTCTGGGGTTACATGCAGCCCCCGGTGTGCGGCACTGTCCCGGGGTTACATGCAGCCCCCGGTGTGCGCGGCACTGTCCCGGGTTACATGCAGCCCCCGGTGTGCGGCACTGTCCGGGGTTACATGCAGCCCCCGGTGTGCGCGGCACTGTCCCGGGTTACATGCAGCCCCCGGTGCGCGGCACTGTCCGGGGTTACATGCAGCCCCCGGTGTGTGCGGCACTGTCCCGGGGTTACATGCAGCCCCCGGTGTGCGCGGCACTGTCCCAGGTTACATGCAGCCCCCGGTGTGCGGCACTGTCCGGGGTTACATGCAGCCCCCGGTGTGCGCGGCACTGTCCCGGGTTACATGCAGCCCCCGGTGTGCGCGGCACTGTCCCGGGTTACATGCAGCCCCCGGTGTGTGCGGCACTGTCCCGGGTTACATGCAGCCCCCGGTGTGCGGCACTGTCCCGGGTTACATGCAGCCCCCGGTGTGCGGCACTGTCCCGGGTTACATGCAGCCCCCGGTGTGTGCGGCACTGTCCCGGGGTTACATGCAGCCCCCGGTGTGCGGCTCTGTACCGGGTTACATGCAGCCCCCGGTGTGTGCGGCACTGTCCCGGGTTACATGCAGCCCCGGTGTGTGCGGCACTGTCCCGGGTTACATGCAGCCCCCGGTGTGCGGCTCTGTCCCGGGTTACATGCAGCCCCCGGTGTGTGCGGCACTGTCCCGGGTTACATGCAGCCCCCGGTGTGTGCGGCACTGTCCCGGGTTACATGCAGCCCCCGGTGTGCGCGGCACTGTCCCGGGTTACATGCAGCCCCGGTGTGCGGCACTGTCCCGGGTTACATGCAGCCCCCGGTGTGTGCGGCACTGTCCCGGGTTACATGCAGCCCCGGTGTGTGCGGCACTGTCCCGGGTTACATGCAGCCCCCGGTGTGTGCGGCACTGTCCCGGGTTACATGCAGCCCCCGGTGTGTGCGGCACTGTCCCGGGTTACATGCAGCCCCCGGTGTGTGCGGCACTGCCCCGGGTTACATGCAGCCCCCGGTGTGTGCGGCTCTGTCCCGGGTTACATGCAGCCCCGGTGTGCGGCACTGTCCCGGGTTACATGCAGCCCCCGGGGTGCGGCACTGTCCCGGGTTACATGCAGCCCCCGGTGTGCGGCACTGTCCCGGGTTATATGCAGCCCCCGGTGTGTGCGGCACTGTCCCGGGTTACATGCAGCCCCCGGTGTGTGCGGCACTGTCCCGGGTTACATGCAGCCCCCGGTGTGCGGCACTGTCCCGGGTTACATGCAGCCCCCGGTGTGCGGCACTGTCCCGGGTAACATGCAGCCCCCGGTGTGCGGCACTGTCCCGGGTTACATGCAGCCCCCGGTGTGCGGCACTGTCCCGGGTTACATGCAGCCCCCGGTGTGTGCGGCACTGTCCCGGGTTACATGCAGCCCCCGGTGTGTGCGGCACTGTCCCGGGTTACATGCAGCCCCCGGTGTGTGCGGCACTGTCCCGGGTTACATGCAGCCCCCGGTGTGTGCGGCACTGTCCCGGGTTACATGCAGCCCCCGGTGTGCGGCACTGTCCCGGGTTACATGCAGCCCCCGGTGTGTGCGGCACTGTCCCGGGTTACATGCAGACCCCGGTGTGCGGCACTGTCCCGGGTTACATGCAGCCCCCGGTGTGTGCGGCACTGTCCCGGGTTACATGCAGCCCCCGGTGTGCGGCTCTGTCCCGGGTTACATGCAGCCCCCGGTGTGTGCGGCACTGTCCCGGGTTACATGCAGCCCCCGGTGTGTGCGGCACTGTCCGGGGTTACATGCAGCCCCCGGTGTGCGCGGCACTGTCCCGGGTTACATGCAGCCCCCGGTGTGTGCGGCACTGTCCCGGGTTACATGCAGCCCCCGGTGTGTGCGGCACTGTCCCGGGTTACATGCAGCCCCCGGTGTGTGCGGCACTGTCCCGGGTTACATGCAGCCCCCGGTGTGCGGCACTGTCCCGGGTTACATGCAGCCCCCGGTGTGTGCGGCACTGTCCCGGGTTACATGCAGGCCCCGGTGTGTGCGGCTCTGTCCCGGGTTACATGCAGCCCCGGTGTGCGGCACTGTCCCGGGTTACATGCAGCCCCCGGGGTGCGGCACTGTCCCGGGTTACATGCAGCCCCCGGTGTGCGGCACTGTCCCGGGTTATATGCAGCCCCCGGTGTGTGCGGCACTGTCCCGGGTTACATGCAGCCCCCGGTGTGTGCGGCACTGTCCCGGGTTACATGCAGCCCCCGGTGTGCGGCACTGTCCCGGGTTACATGCAGCCCCCGGTGTGCGGCACTGTCCCGGGTTACATGCAGCCCCCGGTGTGCGGCACTGTCCCGGGTTACATGCAGCCCCCGGTGTGCGGCACTGTCCCGGGTTACATGCAGCCCCCGGTGTGTGCGGCACTGTCCCGGGTTACATGCAGCCCCCGGTGTGTGCGGCACTGTCCCGGGTTACATGCAGCCCCCGGTGTGTGCGGCACTGTCCCGGGTTACATGCAGCCCCCGGTGTGTGCGGCTCTGTCCCGGGTTACATGCAGCCCCCGGTGTGTGCGGCTCTGTCCCGGGTTACATGCAGCCCCCGGTGTGCGGCACTGTCCCGGGTTACATGCAGCCCCCGGTGTGCGGCACTGTCCCGGGTTACATGCAGCCCCCGGTGTGCGCGGCACTGTCCCGGGTTACATGCAGCCCCCGGTGTGCGGCACTGTCCCGGGTTACATGCAGCCCCCGGTGTGCGGCACTGTCCCGGGTTACATGCAGCCCCCGGTGTGTGCGGCACTGTCCCGGGTTACATGCAGCCCCCGGTGTGCGCGGCACTGTCTGGGGTTACATGCAGCCCCCGGTGTGCGGCACTGTCCCGGAGTTACATGCAGCCCCCGGTGTGCGCGGCACTGTCCCGGGTTACATGCAGCCCCCGGTGTGCGGCACTGTCCGGGGTTACATGCAGCCCCCGGTGTGCGCGGCACTGTCCCGGGTTACATGCAGCCCCCGGTGCGCGGCACTGTCCGGGGTTACATGCAGCCCCCGGTGTGTGCGGCACTGTCCCGGGGTTACATGCAGCCCCCGGTGTGCGCGGCACTGTCCCAGGTTACATGCAGCCCCCGGTGTGCGGCACTGTCCGGGGTTACATGCAGCCCCCGGTGTGCGCGGCACTGTCCCGGGTTACATGCAGCCCCCGGTGTGCGCGGCACTGTCCCGGGTTACATGCAGCCCCCGGTGTGTGCGGCACTGTCCCGGGTTACATGCAGCCCCCGGTGTGCGGCACTGTCCCGGGTTACATGCAGCCCCCGGTGTGCGGCACTGTCCCGGGTTACATGCAGCCCCCGGTGTGTGCGGCACTGTCCCGGGGTTACATGCAGCCCCCGGTGTGCGGCTCTGTACCGGGTTACATGCAGCCCCCGGTGTGTGCGGCACTGTCCCGGGTTACATGCAGCCCCGGTGTGTGCGGCACTGTCCCGGGTTACATGCAGCCCCCGGTGTGCGGCTCTGTCCCGGGTTACATGCAGCCCCCGGTGTGTGCGGCACTGTCCCGGGTTACATGCAGCCCCCGGTGTGTGCGGCACTGTCCCGGGTTACATGCAGCCCCCGGTGTGCGCGGCACTGTCCCGGGTTACATGCAGCCCCGGTGTGCGGCACTGTCCCGGGTTACATGCAGCCCCCGGTGTGTGCGGCACTGTCCCGGGTTACATGCAGCCCCGGTGTGTGCGGCACTGTCCCGGGTTACATGCAGCCCCCGGTGTGTGCGGCACTGTCCCGGGTTACATGCAGCCCCCGGTGTGTGCGGCACTGTCCCGGGTTACATGCAGCCCCCGGTGTGTGCGGCACTGTCCCGGGTTACATGCAGCCCCCGGTGTGTGCGGCTCTGTCCCGGGTTACATGCAGCCCCGGTGTGCGGCACTGTCCCGGGTTACATGCAGCCCCCGGGGTGCGGCACTGTCCCGGGTTACATGCAGCCCCCGGTGTGCGGCACTGTCCCGGGTTATATGCAGCCCCCGGTGTGTGCGGCACTGTCCCGGGTTACATGCAGCCCCCGGTGTGTGCGGCACTGTCCCGGGTTACATGCAGCCCCCGGTGTGCGGCACTGTCCCAGGTTACATGCAGCCCCCGGTGTGCGGCACTGTCCCGGGTAACATGCAGCCCCCGGTGTGCGGCACTGTCCCGGGTTACATGCAGCCCCCGGTGTGCGGCACTGTCCCGGGTTACATGCAGCCCCCGGTGTGTGCGGCACTGTCCCGGGTTACATGCAGCCCCCGGTGTGTGCGGCACTGTCCCGGGTTACATGCAGCCCCCGGTGTGTGCGGCACTGTCCCGGGTTACATGCAGCCCCCGGTGTGTGCGGCTCTGTCCCGGGTTACATGCAGCCCCCGGTGTGTGCGGCTCTGTCCCGGGTTACATGCAGCCCCCGGTGTGCGGCACTGTCCCGGGTTACATGCAGCCCCCGGTGTGCGGCACTGTCCCGGGTTACATGCAGCCCCCGGTGTGCGCGGCACTGTCCCGGGTTACATGCAGCCCCCGGTGTGCGGCACTGTCCCGGGTTACATGCAGCCCCCGGTGTGTGCGGCTCTGTCCCGGGTTACATGCAGCCCCCGGTGTGCGGCACTGTCCCGGGTTACATGCAGCCCCCGGTGTGCGGCACTGTCCCGGGTTACATGCAGCCCCCGGTGTGCGCGGCTCTGTCCGGGGTTACATGCAGCCCCCGGTGTGTGCGGCACTGTCCCGGGTTACATGCAGCCCCCGGTGTGTGCGGCTCTGTCCCGGGTTACATGCAGCCCCCGGTGTGTGCGGCACTGTCCCGGGTTACATGCAGCCCCCGGTGTGCGGTACTGTCCTGGGTTACATGCAGCCCCCGGTGTGTGCGGCACTGTCCCGGGTTACATGCAGCCCCCGGTGTGCGGCACTGTCCCGGGTTACATGCAGCCCCCGGTGTGTGCGGCACTGTCCGGGGTTACATGCAGCCCCGGTGTGCGGCACTGTCCCGGGTTACATGCAGCCCCCGGTGTGCGCGGCACTGTCCCGGGTTACATGCAGCCCCCGGTGTGCGGCACTGTCCCGGGTTACATGCAGCCCCCGGTGTGTGCGGCTCTGTCCCGGGTTACATGCAGCCCCCGGTGTGTGCGGCTCTGTCCCGGGTTACATGCAGCCCCCGGTGTGTGCGGCACTGTCCCGGGTTACATGCAGCCCCCGGTGTGCGGTACTGTCCTGGGTTACATGCAGCCCCCGGTGTGTGCGGCACTGTCCCGGGTTACATGCAGCCCCCGGTGTGTTGCACTGTCCCGGGTTACATGCAGCCCCCGGTGTGTGCGGCACTGTCCCGGATTACATGCAGCCCCCTGTGTGTGCGGCACTGTCCCGGGTTACATGCAGCCCCCGGTGTGTGCGGCACTGTCCGGGGTTACATGCAGCCCCCGGTGTGTGCGGCACTGTCCCGGGTTACATGCAGCCCCGGTGTGCGGCACTGTCCCGGGTTACATGCAGCCCCCGGTGTGTGCGGCACTGTCCCGGGGTTACATGCAGCCCCCGGTGTGCGCGGCACTGTCCGGGGTTACATGCAGCCCCCGGTGTGCGCGGCACTGTCCCGGGTTACATGCAGCCCCCGGTGTGCGCGGCACTGTCCCGGGGTTACATGCAGCCCCGGTGTGCGGCACTGTCCCGGGTTACATGCAGCCCCCGGTGTGTGCGGCACTGTCCCGGGTTACTTGCAGCCCCCGGTGTGTGCGGCACTGTCCCGGGTTACATGCAGCCCCCGGTGTGTGCGGCACTGTCCCGGGTTACATGCAGCCCCCGGTGTGCGGCACTGTCCCGGGTTACATGCAGCCCCCGGTGTGTGCGGCACTGTCCCGGGTTACATGCAGCCCACGGTGTGCGCGGCACTGTCCCGGGTTACATGCAGCCCCCGGTGTGCGGCACTGTCCCGGGTTACATGCAGCCCCCGGTGTGTGCGGCACTGTCCCGGGTTACATGCAGCCCCCGGTGTGCGGCACTGTCCCGGGTTACATGCAGCCCCCGGTGCACGGCTCTGTCCCGGGTTACATGCAGCCCCCGGTGTGCGGCACTGTCCCGGGTTACATGCAGCCCCCGGTGTGCGGCACTGTCCCGGGTTACATGCAGCCCCCGGTGTGTGCGGCACTGTCCCGGGTTACATGCAGCCCCCGGTGTGCGGCACTGTCCCGGGTTACATGCAGCCCCCGGTGTGTGCGGCTCTGTCCCGGGTTACATGCAGCCCCCGGTGTGCGGCACTGTCCCGGGTTACATGCAGCCCCCGGTGTGTGCGGCACTGTCCCGGGTTACATGCAGCTCCCGGTGTGCGGCACTGTCCCGGGTTACATGCAGCCCCCGGTGTGTGCGGCACTGTCCCGGGTTACATGCAGCCCCCGGTGTGTGCGGCACTGTCCCGGGTTACATGCAGCCCCCGGTGTGTGCGGCACTGTCCCGGGTTACATGCAGCCCCCGTTGTGTGCGGCACTGTCCCGGGTTACATGCAGCCCCCGGTGTGTGCGGCACTGTCCCGGGTTACATGCAGCCCCCGGTGTGTGCGGCACTGTCCCGGGTTACATGCAGCCCCCGGTGTGCGGCTCTGTCCCGGGTTACATGCAGCCCCCGGTGTGTGCGGCACTGTCCGGGTTACATGCAGCCCCCGGTGTGCGGCACTGTCCCGGGTTACATGCAGCCCCCGGTGTGCGGCACTGTCCCGGGTTACATGCAGCCCCCGGTGTGCGGCACTGTCCCGGGGTTACATGCAGCCCCCGGTGTGTGCGGCACTGTCCCGGGTTACATGCAGCCCCCGGTGTGCGGCACTGTCCCGGGGTTACATGCAGCCCCCGGTGTGCGGCACTGTCCCGGGGTTACATGCAGCCCCCGGTGTGCGGCACTGTCCCGGGGTTACATGCAGCCCCCGGTGCACGGCTCTGTCCCGGGTTACATGCAGCCCCCGGTGTGCGGCACTGTCCCGGGTTACATGCAGCCCCCGGTGTGCGGCACTGTCCCGGGTTACATGCAGCCCCCGGTGTGTGCGGCACTGTCCCGGGTTACATGCAGCCCCCGGTGTGCGGCACTGTCCCGGGTTACATGCAGCCCCCGGTGTGTGCGGCTCTGTCCCGGGTTACATGCAGCCCCCGGTGTGCGGCACTGTCCCGGGTTACATGCAGCCCCGGTGTGCGGCACTGTCCCGGGTTACATGCAGCCCCCGGTGTGTGCGGCACTGTCCCGGGTTACTTGCAGCCCCCGGTGTGTGCGGCACTGTCCCGGGTTACATGCAGCCCCCGGTGTGTGCGGCACTGTCCCGGGTTACATGCAGCCCCCGGTGTGCGGCACTGTCCCGGGTTACATGCAGCCCCCGGTGTGTGCGGCACTGTCCCGGGTTACATGCAGCCCACGGTGTGCGCGGCACTGTCCCGGGTTACATGCAGCCCCCGGTGTGCGGCACTGTCCCGGGTTACATGCAGCCCCCGGTGTGTGCGGCACTGTCCCGGGTTACATGCAGCCCCCGGTGTGCGGCACTGTCCCGGGTTACATGCAGCCCCCGGTGCACGGCTCTGTCCCGGGTTACATGCAGCCCCCGGTGTGCGGCACTGTCCCGGGTTACATGCAGCCCCCGGTGTGCGGCACTGTCCCGGGTTACATGCAGCCCCCGGTGTGTGCGGCACTGTCCCGGGTTACATGCAGCCCCCGGTGTGCGGCACTGTCCCGGGTTACATGCAGCCCCCGGTGTGTGCGGCTCTGTCCCGGGTTACATGCAGCCCCCGGTGTGCGGCACTGTCCCGGGTTACATGCAGCCCCCGGTGTGTGCGGCACTGTCCCGGGTTACATGCAGCCCCCGGTGTGCGGCACTGTCCCGGGTTACATGCAGCCCCCGGTGTGTGCGGCACTGTCCCGGGTTACATGCAGCCCCCGGTGTGTGCGGCACTGTCCCGGGTTACATGCAGCCCCCGGTGTGTGCGGCACTGTCCCGGGTTACATGCAGCCCCCGGTGTGTGCGGCACTGTCCCGGGTTACATGCAGCCCCCGGTGTGTGCGGCACTGTCCCGGGTTACATGCAGCCCCCGGTGTGTGCGGCACTGTCCCGGGTTACATGCAGCCCCCGGTGTGCGGCTCTGTCCCGGGTTACATGCAGCCCCCGGTGTGTGCGGCACTGTCCGGGTTACATGCAGCCCCCGGTGTGCGGCACTGTCCCGGGTTACATGCAGCCCCCGGTGTGCGGCACTGTCCCGGGTTACATGCAGCCCCCGGTGTGCGGCACTGTCCCGGGGTTACATGCAGCCCCCGGTGTGTGCGGCACTGTCCCGGGTTACATGCAGCCCCCGGTGTGCGGCACTGTCCCGGGGTTACATGCAGCCCCCGGTGTGCGGCACTGTCCCGGGGTTACATGCAGCCCCCGGTGTGCGGCACTGTCCCGGGGTTACATGCAGCCCCCGGTGTGCGGCACTGTCCCGGGGTTACATGCAGCCCCCGGTGTGCGGCACTGTCCCGGGTTACATGCAGCCCCCGGTGTGCGGCACTGTCCCGGGTTACATGCAGCCCCCGGTGTGTGCGGCACTGTCCCGAGTTACATGCAGCCCCTGGTGTGCGGCACTGTCCCGGGTTACATGCAGCCCCCGGTGTGTGCGGCTCTGTCCCGGGTTACATGCATCCCCCGGTGTGTGCGGCACTGTCCCGGGTTACATGCAGCCCCCGGTGTGTGCGGCACTGTCCCGGGTTACATGCAGCCCCCGGTGTGCGGCACTGTCCCGGGTTACATGCAGCCCCCGGTGTGTGCGGCACTGTCCCGGGTTACATGCAGCCCCCGGTGTGTGCGGCACTGTCCGGGGTTACATGCAGCCCCGGTGTGCGGCACTGTCCCGGGTTACATGCAGCCCCCGGTGTGCGGCACTGTCCCGGGTTACATGCAGCCCCCGGTGTGTGCGGCACTGTCCCGGGTTACATGCAGCCCCCGGTGCGCGGCACTGTCCCGGGTTACATGCAGCCCCCGGTGTGTGCGGCACTGTCCCGGGTTACATGCAGCCCCCGGTGTGCGGCACTGTCCCGGGTTACATGCAGCCCCCGGTGTGTGCGGCACTGTCCGGGGTTACATGCAGCCCCCGGTGTGCGGCACTGTCCCGGGTTACATGCAGCCCCCGGTGTGCGGCACTGTCCCGGGTTACATGCAGCCCCCGGTGTGCGGCACTGTCCCGGGTTACATGCAGCCCCCGGTGTGCGGCACTGTCCCGGGTTACATGCAGCCCCCGGTGTGCGGCACTGTCCCGGGGTTACATGCAGCCCCCGGTTTGTGCGGCACTGTCCGGGTTACATGCAGCCCCCGGTGTGCGGCACTGTCCGGGGTTACATGCAGCCCCCGGTGTGTGCGGCACTGTCCAGGGTTACATGCAGCCCCCGGTGTGCGGCATTGTCCGGGGTTACATGCAGCCCCCGGTGTGCGGCACTGTCCGGAGTTACATGCAGCCCCCGGTGTGCGGCACTGTCCCGGGTTACATGCAGCCCCCGGTGTGCGGCACTGTCCCGGGTTACATGCAGCCCCCGGTGTGTGCGGCACTGTCCCGGGGTTACATGCAGCCCCCGGTGTGCGGCACTGTCCCGGGGTTACATGCAGCCCCCGGTGTGCGGCACTGTCCCGGGTTACATGCAGCCCCGGTGTGTGCGGCACTGTCCCGGGTTACATGCAGCCCCCGGTGTGCGGCACTGTCCCGGGTTACATGCAGCCCCCGGTGTGCGGCACTGTCCCGGGTTACATGCAGCCCCCGGTGTGTGCGGCACTGTCCCGGGTTACATGCAGCCCCCGGTGTGTGCGGCACTGTCCGGGGTTTCATGCAGCCCCTGGTGTGCGGCACTGTCCGGGGTTACATGCAGCCCCCGGTGTGTGCGGCACTGTCCGGGGTTACATGCAGCCCCCGGTGTGCGGCACTGTCCGGGGTTACATGCAGCCCCCGGTGTGCGGCACTGTCCGGGGTTGCATGCAGCCCCCGGTGTGTGCGGCACTGTCCGGGGTTACATGCAGCTCCCGGTGTGCGGCACTGTCCCGGGTTACATGCAGCCCCCGGTGTGCGGCACTGTCCGGAGTTACATGCAGCCCCCGGTGTGCGGCACTGTCCCGGGTTACATGCAGCCCCCGGTGTGCGGCACTGTCCCGGGTTACATGCAGCCCCCGGTGTGTGCGGCACTGTCCCGGGTTACATGCAGCCCCCGGTGTGCGCGGCACTGTCCGGGGTTACATGCAGCCCCCGGTGTGCGCGGCACTGTCCCGGGTTACATGCAGCCCCCGGTGTGTGCGGCACTGTCCGGGGTTACATGCAGCCCCCCGTGTGCGCGGCACTGTCCCGGGTTACATGCAGCCCCCGGTGTGTGCGGCACTGTCCGGGGTTACATGCAGCCCCCGGTGTGTGGCACTGTCCCGGGTTACATGCAGCCCCCGGTGTGCGGCTCTGTCCCGGGTTACATGCAGCCCCGGTGTGCGGCACTGTCCCGGGTTACATGCAGCCCCCTTTGTGCAGCACTGTCCCGGGTTACATGCAGCCCCCGGTGTGCGGTACTGTCCGGGGTTACATGCAGCCCCCGGTGTGCGGCACTGTCCCGGGTTACATGCAGCCCCCGGTGTGTGCGGCACTGTCCCGGGGTTACATGCAGCCCCCGGTGTGTGCGGCACTGTCCCGGGTTACATGCAGCCCCGGTGTGTGCGGCTCTGTCCCGGGTTACATGCAGCCCCCGGTGTGTGCGGCACTGTCCCGGGTTACATGCAGCCCCGGTGTGTGCGGCACTGTCCCGGGTTACATGCAGCCCCCGGTGTGCTGCACTGTCCGGGGTTACATGCAGCCCCCGGTGTGTGCGGCACTGTCCCGGGTTACATGCAGCCCCCGGTGTGTGCGGCACTGTCCCGGGTTACATGCAGCCCCCGGTGTGTGCTGTACTGTCCCGGGTTACATGCAGCCCCCGGTGTGTGCGGCACTGTCCGGGGTTACATGCAGCCCCCGGTGTGTGCGGCACTGTCCCGGGTTACATGCAGCCCCCGGTGTGCGGCACTGTCCCGGGTTACATGCAGCCCCCGGTGTGCGGCACTGTCCCGGGTTACATGCAACCCCCGGTGTGTGCGGCACTGTCCCGGGTTACATGCAGCCCCCGGTGTGCGCGGCACTGTCCCGGGTTACATGCAGCCCCCGGTGTGCTGCACTGTCCTTGGTTACATGCAGCCCCCGGTGTGCAGCACTGTCCCGGGTTACATGCAGCCCCGGTGTGTGCGGTACTGTCCCGGGTTACATGCAGCCCCCGGTGTGCGGCACTGTCCCGGGTTACATGCAGCCCCGGTGTGTGCGGCACTGTCCCGGGTTACATGCAGCCCCCGGTGTGTGCGGCACTGTCCCGGGTTACATGCAGCCCCCGGTGTGTGCGGCTCTGTCCCGGGTTACATGCAGCCCCCGGTGTGTGCGGCTCTGTCCCGGGTTACATGCAGCCCCCGGTGTGCGGCACTGTCCCGGGTTACATGCAGCCCCCGGTGTGTGCGGCACTGTCCCGGGTTACATGCAGCCCCCGGTGTGCGGCTCTGTCCCGGGTTACATGCAGCCCCCGGTGTGCGGCACTGTCCCGGGTTACATGCAGCCCCCGGTGTGCGGCACTGTCCCGGGTTACATGCAGCCCCCGGTGTGTGGCACTGTCCCGGGTTACATGCAGCCCCCGGTGTGTGCGGCACTGTCCCGGGTTACATGCAGCCCCCGGTGTGTGCGGCACTGTCCCGGGTTACATGCAGCCCCCGGTGTGCGGCACTGTCCCGGGTTACATGCAGCCCCCGGTGTGTGCGGCACTGTCCCGGGTTACATGCAGCCCCCGGTGTGTGCGGCACTGTCCCGGGTTACATGCAGCCCCCGGTGTGCGGCACTGTCCCGGGTTACATGCAGCCCCCGGTGTGTGCGGCTCTGTCCCGGGTTACATGCAGCCCCCGGTGTGTGCGGCACTGTCCCGGGTTACATGCAGCCCCCGGTGTGCGGCACTGTCCCGGGTTACATGCAGCCCCCGGTGTGTGCGGCACTGTCCCGGGTTACATGCAGCCCCCGGTGTGCGGCACTGTCCCGGGTTACATGCAGCCCCCGGTGTGCGGCACTGTCCCGGGTTACATGCAGCCCCCCGGTGTGCGGCACTGTCCCGGGGTTACATGCAGCCCCCGGTGTGTGCGGCACTGTCCGGGGTTACATGCAGCCCCCGGTGTGCGGCACTGTCCCGGGTTACATGCAGCCCCCGGTGTGCGGCACTGTCCCGGGTTACATGCAGCCCCCGGTGTGCGGCACTGTCCCGGGTTACATGCAGCCCCCGGTGTGCGGCACTGTCCCGGGTTACATGCAGCCCCCGGTGTGCGGCACTGTCCCGGGTTACATGCAGCCCCCGGTGTGCGGCACTGTCCCGGGTTACATGCAGCCCCCGGTGTGCGGCACTGTCCCGGGTTACATGCAGCCCCCGGTGTGTGCGGCTCTGTCCCGGGTTACATGCAGCCCCCGGTGTGTGCGGCTCTGTCCCGGGTTACATGCAGCCCCCGGTGTGTGCGGCTCTGTCCCGGGTTACATGCAGCCCCCGGTGTGTGCGGCACTGTCCCGGGTTACATGCAGCCCCCGGTGTGTGCGGCACTGTCCCGGGTTACATGCAGCCCCCGGTGTGTGCGGCACTGTCCCGGGTTACATGCAGCCCCCGGTGTGTGCGGCACTGTCCCGGGTTACATGCAGCCCCCGGTGTGTGCGGCACTGTCCCGGGTTACATGCAGCCCCCGGTGTGTGCGACACTGTCCCGGGTTACATGCAGCCCCCCGGTGTGCGGCACTGTCCCGGGGTTACATGCAGCCCCCGGTGTGTGCGGCACTGTCCGGGGTTACATGCAGCCCCCGGTGTGCGGCACTGTCCCGGGTTACATGCAGCCCCCGGTGTGCGGCACTGTCCCGGGTTACATGCAGCCCCCGGTGTGCGGCACTGTCCCGGGTTACATGCAGCCCCCGGTGTGCGGCACTGTCCCGGGTTACATGCAGCCCCCGGTGTGCGGCACTGTCCCGGGTTACATGCAGCCCCCGGTGTGCGGCACTGTCCCGGGTTACATGCAGCCCCCGGTGTGTGCGGCTCTGTCCCGGGTTACATGCAGCCCCCGGTGTGTGCGGCTCTGTCCCGGGTTACATGCAGCCCCCGGTGTGTGCGGCTCTGTCCCGGGTTACATGCAGCCCCCGGTGTGTGCGGCACTGTCCCGGGTTACATGCAGCCCCCGGTGTGTGCGGCACTGTCCCGGGTTACATGCAGCCCCCGGTGTGTGCGGCACTGTCCCGGGTTACATGCAGCCCCCGGTGTGTGCGGCACTGTCCCGGGTTACATGCAGCCCCCGGTGTGTGCGGCACTGTCCCGGGTTACATGCAGCCCCCGGTGTGTGCGACACTGTCCCGGGTTACATGCAGCCCCCGGTGTGTGCGGCACTGTCCCGGGTTACATGCAGCCCCCGGTGTGTGCGGCACTGTCCCGGGTTACATGCAGCCCCCGGTGTGCGGCACTGTCCCGGGTTACATGCAGCCCCCGGTGTGTGCGGCACTGTCCCGGGTTACATGCAGCCCCCGGTGTGTGCGGCACTGTCCCGGGTTACATGCAGCCCCCGGTGTGTGCGGCACTGTCCCGGGTTACATGCAGCCCCCGGTGTGTGCGGCACTGTCCCGGGTTACATGCAGCCCCCGGTGTGTGCGGCACTGTCCCGGGTTACATGCAGCCCCCGGTGTGTGCGGCACTGTCCCGGGTTACATGCAGCCCCCGGTGTGTGCGGCACTGTCCCGGGTTACATGCAGCCCCCGGTGTGTGCGGCACTGTCCCGGGTTACATGCAGCCCCCGGTGTGTGCGGCACTGTCCCGGGTTACATGCAGCCCCCGGTGTGTGCGACACTGTCTGGCTTTAAGCCCCATGGAGCTGTGAGTGTGACGGGGTTTCAGGCCTCGCACTGAGGCAGCTGTGGGGACAGGGATTGGTTCTGAGCTGTGAGTGTAATCACCGCCCCCTAATACCGCAGGCCCAGCGGCTGTTTTTGAATTTGTATTTATTTTCCCCCTTTAGTACGCGCATCAATACAATACGCACAATGATCAGTAATTATCTACGTTCTCCTGTGAACGATCGGTGAAGAACCGGCTCGGGGGCTCACTAAATGGCTGTCAGTGCAGCAGAAGAGGACCAAAGATGCAAAGTTCTGTGGGGAACATCATGTGACCAGGCAGTCTAAAAGGGATGTCTGAGCCTGTTTTAGAAGAGGAAGGGAATGTGACATTGTAAATGTTTGCTATAGAAACAAAAAATGCTTGTTACATTATAATACATTAAAAATGTCATTCAGAGTTGTTGTTGTTAAAAAAAATGCTACAAGTATTTTCTCATAGTACAGAACTAATTTATTAAAACACACACATGTGGGATATTGCTGAGTCTGCAGCTTTAATGTCTCTGCAGGGAGGGTACAACCACCGCTCACTGGCAGAAGGAGTCTGCGCCTCCCTGAAGACCCTTCTGGGGGACCCCTGCCCAAGGCTGACCCTGCCCTTCGCCCCCAGCCAAAGGTGAGAGGTCAGCAATATTGAAAGGGCTGCCGCTCTTGGTGGTGTGATGTCACGTGTCATTTCATGGTGCTTCATGATGACACTTGTCACTTGCTGCTTGTGACAGTGTGACGTCATTGTCACAGAAGACAAGATCAGGACACAATACAATATCACAAGCCGGGGGGTATAGGAGACGACTTCGTGGTCTTAGGTGCCCGGCTCCCCCGCTCCTGTGCGGTTCGGAGTGTCGGGGCAGCGCTGGGTGCCAGTCTCAAGGCAGCGCTGGGTGCCAGTCTCGGGGCAGCGCTGGGTGCCAGTCTCGGGGCAGCGCTGGGTGCCAGTCTCCGGGCTGCGCTGGGTGCCAGTCTCTGGGCAGCGCTGGGCGCCAGTCTCGGGGCAGCGCTGGGTGCCAGTCTCCGGGCAGCGCTGGGTGCCAGTCTCTGGGCAGCGCTGGGTGCCAGTCTCGGGGCCGCGCTGGGTGCCAGTCTCGGGGCAGCGCTGGGTGCCAGTCTCTGGGCAGCGCTGGGTGCCAGTCTCTGGGCAGCGCTGGGTGCCAGTCTCGGGGCAGCGCTGGGTGCCAGTCTCGGGGCAGCGCTGGGTGCCAGTCTCGGGGCAGCGCTGGGTGCCAGTCTCTGGGCCGTGCTGGGTGCCAGTCTCTGGGCAGCGCTGGGTGCCAGTCTCTGGGCAGCGCTGGGTGCCAGTCTCGGGGCAGCGCTGGGTGCCAGTCTCCGGGCTGCGCTGGGTGCCAGTCTCGGGGCAGCGCTGGGTGCCAGTCTCTGGGCAGCGCTGGGTGCCAGTCTCGGGGCAGCGCTGGGTGCCAGTCTCTGGGCCGTGCTGGGTGCCAGTCTCCGGGCAGCGCTGGGTGCCAGTCTCTGGGCAGCGCTGGGTGCCAGTCTCCGGGCAGCGCTGGGTGCCAGTCTCTGGGCCGTGCTGGGTGCCAGTCTCCGGGCAGCGCTGGGTGCCAGTCTCTGGGCAGCGCTGGGTGCCAGTCTCTGGGCCGTGCTGGGTGCCAGTCTCCGGGCAGCGCTGGGTGCCAGTCTCGGGGCAGCGCTGGGTGCCAGTCTCGGGGCAGCGCTGGGTGCCAGTCTCCGGGCCGCGCTGGGTGCCAGTCTCGGGGCAGCGCTGGGTGCCAGTCTCCGGGCAGCGCTGAGTGCCAGTCTCCGGGCAGCGCTGGGTGCCAGTCTCGGGGCAGCGCTGGGTGCCAGTCTCGGGGCAGCGCTGGGTGCCAGTCTCTGGGCAGCGCTGGGTGCCAGTCTCCGGGCAGCTCTGGGTGCCAGTCTCGGGGCAGCACTTGGTGCCAGTCTCAGGGCAGCGCTGGGTGCCAGTCTCTGGGCAGCGCTGGGTGCCAGTCTCTGGGCCGTGCTGGGTGCCAGTCTCTGGGCAGCGCTGGGTGCCAGTCTCTGGGCAGCGCTGGGTGCCAGTCTCCGGGCAGTGCTGGGTGCCAGTCTCTGGGCAGCGCTGGGTGCCAGTCTCCGAGCAGCTCTGGGTGCCAGTCTCGGGGCAGCACTTGGTGCCAGTCTCAGGGCAGCGCTGGGTGCCAGTCTCGGGGCAGCGCTGGGTGCCAGTCTCGGGGCAGCGCTGGGTGCCAGTCTCTGGGCAGCGCTGGGTGCCAGTCTCGGGGCAGCATTGGGTGCCAGTCTCCGGCAGCGCTGGGTGCCAGTCTCGGGGCAGCGCTGGGTGCCAGTCTCGGGGCAGCGCTGGGTGCCAGTCTCCGGGCAGCGCTGGGTGCCAGTCTCGGGGCAGCGCTGGGTGCCAGTCTCTGGGCAGTGCTGGGTGCCAGTCTCTGGGCAGCGCTGGGTGCCAGTCTCTGGGCAACGCTGGGTGCCAGTCTCTGGGCAGCGCTGGGTGCCAGTCTCTGGGCAGCGCTGGGTTCGGGGTCTCACACTTTGTGTTGCCCCCGCAGTGCTCTGGATTCGGGGTCTCACACTTTGTGTTGCCCCGCAGTGCTCTGGATTCGGAGTCTCACACTGTGTTGCCCCCGCAGTGCTCTGGATTCGGGGTCTCACACTTTGTGTTGCCCCCGCAGTGCTCTGGATTCGGGGTCTCACACTTTGTGTTGCCCCCGCAGTGCTCTTGATTCGGAGTCTCACACTGTATTGCCCCCGCAGTGCTCTGGATTCGGGGTCTCACACTTTGTGTTGCCCCCGCAGTGCTCTGGATTCGGGGTCTCACACTTTCTGTTGCCCCCGCAGTGCTCTGGATTCGGGGTCTCACACTTTGTGTTGTCCCCGCAGTGCTCTGGATTCGGGGTCTCACACTTTGTGTTGCCCCCGCAGTGCTCTTGATTCGGAGTCTCACACTGTGTTGCCCCCGCAGTGCTCTGGATTCGGGGTCTCACACTTTGTGTTGCCCCCGCAGTGCTCTGGATTCGGGGTCTCACACTTTCTGTTGCCCCCGCAGTGCTCTGGATTCGGGGTCTCACACGTTGTGTTGCCCCCGCAGTGCTTTGGATTCGGGGTCTCACACTTTGTGTTTCCCCGCAGTGCTCTGGATTCGGGGTCTCACACTTTGTGTTGCCCCCGCAGTGCTCTGGATTCGGGGTCTCACACTTTGTGTTGCCCCGCAGTGCTCTGGATTCGGGGTCTCACACTTTGTGTTTCCCCGCAGTGCTCTGGATTCGGGGTCTCACACTTTGTGTTGTCCCCGCAGTGCTCTGGATTCGGGGTTCCACACTTTGTGTTGCCCCCGCAGTGCTCTGGATTCGGGGTCTCACACTTTGTGTTGTCCCCGCAGTGCTCTGGATTCGGGGTCTCACACTTTGTGTTGCCCCGCAGTGCTCTGGATTCGGAGTCTCACACTTTGTGTTGCCCCCGCAGTGCTCTGGATTCGGAGTCTCACACTTTGTGTTGCCCCCGCAGTGCTCTGGATTCGGGGTCTCACACTTTGTGTTGCCCCCGCAGTTCTCTGGGTTCGGAGTCTCACACTTTGTGTTGCCCCCGCAGTGCTCTGGATTCGGGGTCTCACACTTTGTGTTGCCCCCGCAGTGCTCTGGATTCAGAGTCTCAAACTTTGTGTTGCCCCCGCAGTGCTCTGAGTTCGGAGTCTCACACGTTGTGTTGCCCCCGCAGTGCTCTGGGTTCGGAGTCTCACACTTTGTGTTGTCCCCGCAGTGCTCTGGATTCTGGGTCTCACACTTTGTGTTGTCCCCGCAGTGCTCTGGATTCGGGGTCTCACACTTTGTGTTGTCCCCGCAGTGCTCTGGATTCGGGGTCTCACACTTTGTGTTGCCCCCGCAGTGCTCTGGATTCTGGGTCTCACACTTTGTGTTGCCCCCGCAGTGCTCTGGATTCTGGGTCTCACACTTTGTGTTGTCCCCGCAGTGCTCTGGATTCGGGGTCTCACACTTTGTGTTGTCCCCGCAGTGCTCTGGATTCGGGATCTCACACTTTGTGTTGCCCCCGCAGTGCTCTGGATTCGGGGTCTCACACGTTGTGTTGCCCCCGCAGTGCTTTGGATTCGGGGTCTCACACTTTGTGTTTCCCCGCAGTGCTCTGGATTCGGGGTCTCACACTTTGTGTTGTCCCCGCAGTGCTCTGGATTCGGGGTTCCACACTTTGTGTTGCCCCCGCAGTGCTCTGGATTCGGGGTCTCACACTTTGTGTTGTCCCCGCAGTGCTCTGGATTCGGGGTCTCACACTTTGTGTTGCCCCGCAGTGCTCTGGATTCGGAGTCTCACACGTTGTGTTGCCCCCGCAGTGCTCTGGATTCGGAGTCTCACACTTTGTGTTGCCCCCGCAGTGCTCTGGATTCGGAGTCTCACACGTTGTGTTGCCCCCGCAGTGCTCTGGGTTCGGAGTCTCACACTTTGTGTTGTCCCCGCAGTGCTCTGGATTCGGGGTCTCACACTTTGTGTTGCCCCGCAGTGCTCTGGATTCGGGGTCTCACACTTTGTGTTGTCCCCGCAGTGCTCTGGATTTGGGGTCTCACACTTTGTGTTGTCCCCGCAGTGCTCTGGGTTCGGAGTCTCACACTTTGTGTTGTCCCCGCAGTGCTCTGGATTCGGAGTCTCACACGTTGTGTTGCCCCCGCAGTGCTCTGGGTTCGGAGTCTCACACTTTGTGTTGTCCCCGCAGTGCTCTGGATTCGGGGTCTCACACTTTGTGTTGCCCCGCAGTGCTCTGGATTCGGGGTCTCACACTTTGTGTTGTCCCCGCAGTGCTCTGGATTCGGGGTCTCACACTTTGTGTTGTCCCCGCAGTGCTCTGGATTCGGGGTCTCACACTTTGTGTTGCCCCGCAGTGCTCTGGATTCGGGGTCTCACACTTTGTGTTGTCCCCGCAGTGCTCTGGATTCGGGGTCTCACACTTTGTGTTGTCCCCGCAGTGCTCTGGATTCGGGGTCTCACACTTTGTGTTGCCCCCGCAGTGCTCTGGATTCTGGGTCTCACACTTTGTGTTGTCCCCGCAGTGCTCTGGATTCGGTGTCCGACGCTATCGCTGCACATTCCAAGTTCTGGAGGATACTGCAGGATCGTGGTGAGTGACTAGATATCCCTCCTTCCGTGTTGTCTGTCTGTAACTACACATAGACGGGGCGAGCATGGCGTCCGAGCATGAGGTGAGGAGCTTGGGTGTTAGAGCGTGGCGTGTCGTCATCGGGGTGGGGGAGTGTGGGGTCCAGGCATGACTTTGAAGAGTGTGGGGTGCGTATGGTCCAGGCGTGGCGTTGGGGAGTGTGGGTTCCAGGCGTGGCATTGGGGAGCGTGGGGTCCAGGCGTGGGGAGAGTGAGGTCCAGGTGTAGCATGGGGAGCGTGGGGTCCAGGCGTGGTGTGGGGTCTAGGCGTGGCTTGGGTAGCATGGGGTCCAGGCGGGGCGTGGGGAGCATGGGTTCCAGGTGTGGTGTGGGGAGCGTGGGTTCCAGGTGTGGTGTGGGGAGCGTGGGTTCCAGGTGTGGTGAGCGTTGGTTCCAGGCGTGGTGTGGGGAGCGTGGGTTCCAGGTGTGGTGTGGGGTCCAGGTGTGGTGTGGGGAGCGTGGGTTCCAGGTGTGGTGTGGGGTCCAGGTGTGGTGTGGGGAGCGTGGGTTCCAGGTGTGGTGTGGGGTCCAGGTGTGGTGTGGGGAGCGTGGGTTCCAGGTGTGGTGTGGGCAGCGTGGGTTCCAGGTGTGGTGTGGGGAGCGTGGGTTCCAGGTGTGGTGTGGGGTCCAGGTGTGGTGTGGGGAGCGTGGGGTCCAGGTGTGGTGTGGGGTCCAGGTGTGGTGTGGGGAGCGTGGGGTCCAGGTGTGGTGTGGGGTCCAGGTGTGGTGTGGGGAGCGTGGGGTCCAGGTGTGGTGTGGGGAGCGTGGGGTCCAGGCGTGGTGTGGGGTCCAGGTGTGGTGTGGGGAGCGTGGGTTCCAGGTGTGGTGTGGGGAGCGTGGGTTCCAGGTGTGGTGTGGGGAGCGTGGGGTCCAGGTGTGGTGTGGGGAGCGTGGGTTCCAGGTGTGGTGTGGGGAGCGTGGGTTCCAGGTGTGGTGTGGAGTCCAGGCGTCGCTTGGGGAGTGTTTAATCAATTCGTTGGGACCGACCGGGGTCCTGAGGTTTGGTTTCTTATCTCAGAGGGTGGTGGAGACCCCCCTGAAGAGTCGGAAAACAGGGGAGACCCCCCCACAGAGATGGTGGGAGAGCCTGGTCTGGACGCAGCGCTGGACGCAGTGATGGAGGAAGTGATGCGGTTGGTACCGGAGCAGCGCACAGGCCTGGTGTATGATGAACGCATGAAGGAGCATTATAACTTATGGGACAGGTGAAGGGAGAACAGCACAGACCCTGCCTCAAACACATCGCCTCTCGCTCTCTTGTTCTCGCCTCTCTCTCTTGTTCTCGTCTCTCTCCCTCGTTCTCTCCTCTCTCTCCCTCGTTCTCTCCTCTCTCTCTTGTTCTCTCCTCTCTCTCTTGTTCTCGCCTCTCTCTTGTTCTCGCCTCTCTCTCTTGTTCTCGCCTCTCTCTCTCTTATTCTCGCCTCTCTCTTGTTCTCGCCTCTCTCTCATGTTCTCGCCTCTCTCTCTTGTTCTCGCCTCTCTCTTGTTCTCGCCTCTCTCTCTTGTTCTCCCCTCTCTCTCTTGTTCTCTCCCCTCTCTCTTGTTCTCGCCTCTCTCTCTTGTTCCCGCCTCTCTCCCTCGTTCTCGCCTCTCTCTCTTGTTCTCGCCCCTCTCTCTCTTGTTCTCGCCCCTCTCTCTCTTGTTCTCGCCCCTCTCTCTCTTTTTCTCGCCTCTCTCTCTTGTTCTCGCCTCTCTCTTGTTCTCGCCTCTCTCTCTTGTTCTCGCCCATCCCTCTTGTTCTCGCCCCTCTCTCTCTTGTTCTCGCCTCTCTCTCTTGTTCTCGCCTCTCTCTCTTGTTCTCGCCTCTCTCTCTTGTTCTCGCCTCTCTCTTGTTCTCGCCTCTCTCTCTTGTTCTCGCCTCTCTCTCTTGTTCTCGCCTCTCTCTCTTGTTCTCGCCTCTCTCTCTTGTTCTCGCCTCTCTCTCTTGTTCTCGCCTCTCTCTCTTGTTCTCGCCTCTCTCTCTTGTTCTCCCCTCTCTCTCTTGTTCTCGCCTCTCTCTTGTTCTCGCCCCTCTCTCTCTTGTTCCCGCCTCTCTCCCTCGTTCTCGCCTCTCTCTCTTGTTCTCGCCCCTCTCTCTCTTGTTCTCGCCTCTCTCTTGTTCTCGCCTCTCTCATGTTCTCGCCTCTCTCTCTTGTTCTCGCCTCTCTCATGTTCTCGCCTCTCTCTCTTGTTCTCGCCTCTCTCTTGTTCTCGCCTCTCTCTCTTGTTCTCCCCTCTCTCTCTTGTTCTCTCCCCTCTCTCTTGTTCTCGCCTCTCTCTCTTGTTCCCGCCTCTCTCCCTCGTTCTCGCCTCTCTCTCTTGTTCTCGCCCCTCTCTCTCTTGTTCTCGCCCCTCTCTCTCTTTTTCTCGCCTCTCTCTCTTGTTCTCGCCTCTCTCTTGTTCTCGCCTCTCTCTCTTGTTCTCGCCCCTCCCTCTTGTTCTCGCCCCTCTCTCTCTTGTTCTCGCCTCTCTCTCTTGTTCTCGCCTCTCTCTCTTGTTCTCGCCTCTCTCTCTTGTTCTCGCCTCTCTCTCTTGTTCTCGCCCCTCTCTCTCTTGTTCTCGCCTCTCTCTCTTGTTCTCGCCTCTCTCTCTTGTTCTCGCCTCTCTCTTGTTCTCGCCTCTCTCTCTTGTTCTCGCCTCTCTCTCTTGTTCTCGCCTCTCTCTCTTGTTCTCGCCTCTCTCTCTTGTTCTCGCCTCTCTTTCTTGTTCTCGCCTCTCTCTCTTGTTCTCCCCTCTCTCTCTTGTTCTCGCCTCTCTCTTGTTCTCGCCCCTCTCTCTCTTGTTCCCGCCTCTCTCCCTCGTTCTCGCCTCTCTCTCTTGTTCTCGCCTCTCTCCCTCGTTCTCGCCTCTCTCTCTTGTTCTCGCCTCTCTCTCTTGTTCTCGCCTCTCTCTCTTGTTCTCGCCCCTCCCTCTTGTTCTCGCCCCTCTCTCTTGTTCTCGCCCCTCTCTCTCTTGTTCTCGCCTCTCTCTCTTGTTCTCGCCTCTCTCTTGTTCTCGCCTCTCTCTCTCTTGTTCTCGCCTCTCTCTTTCTTGTTCTCGCCTCTCTCTCTCTTGTTCTCGCCTCTCTCTCTTGTTCTCGCCTCTCTCTCTTGTTCTCGCCTCTCTCTCTTGTTCTCGCCTCTCTCTCTTGGTCTCGCCTCTCTCTCTCTTGTTCTCGCCTCTCTCTCCCTCGTTCTCGCCTCTCTCTCCCTCGTTCTCGCCTGTCTCTCCCTCGTTCTCGCCTCTCTCTCTCTCCCCCTCGTTCTCGCCTCTCCCTCTCTTTCTCTCGCCTCTCTCTCTCTCGTCTCTCTCGCCTCTCTCTCTCTCGTCTCTCTCGCTTCTCTCTCTCTCTCGATCTCGCTTCTCTCTCTCGATCTCGCCTCTCTCTCGTCTCCCGCTCTCTCTCGCCTCTCTCTCGTCTCCCGCTCTCTCTCGCCTCCCGCTCCCCCCTCCCTTTCACATACTCCCTGTCTCTCGCGTGCAGTCATCACCCTGAGCTGCCTCAGCGGATCTCCCGGATATATCAGCGTCACGACGAGCTGCGGATATTACAGCGCTGCAGTCGCCTGCACCCCCGCCTGGCAACTCAGGAGGAACTGCACATGTGCCATGGGTGAGTAACAGAACCAGAACCTCCCAGGGGATCCAGCAACAGCCTAGGTACATATAGCTCTGTGTGTGTGTGTGTGTGTATATATATATATAGATATGTGTGTGTGTGGTAGTGTGTATATATATATATAGATGTGTGTGTGTGTGTGTGTGTGTGTGTGTGTGTGTGTATATATATATATTAGAAATAGCCGTGTCAGTCCAGTTGCGATAGTGCAGAATAAATGAGTTCTTCAGTATTAGGCAATATATATATATATATAGCTGTGTGTGTGTATGTATATATAATGTATATATAGCTGTATGTGTGTGTGTATGTGTATATATATATATATATATATATATATATATATACACACACACACAGCTATATAGCTACACACACACATATATATACACATAACTATATAACTACATTACAGTTGTGTGAAAAAGAAAGTACACCCTCTTTGAATTCTATGGTTTTACATATCAGGACATAATAACAATAATCTGTTCCTTAGCAGGTCTAAAAATGAGGTAAATACAACCTCAAATGAACAACAACACATGACATATTACACCGTGTCATGATTTATTTAACAAAAATAAAGCCAAAATGGAGAAGCTATGTGTGAAAAACTAAGTACACCCTTCCTGCTTCCATAGGAATAAGATGCTAAGTAGCAGACAGGCGCTGCTAAGGATCTCTGTTGTTCTAACAGCAGCCCACTGCGCTATAAATGTACCATCAAAACAAACACTCATTAAAAGAGTCAATTAAATTAATGGAAAAGCTTTCAGCTCAACTGAATCAAAAATGAGATCAATGTTATCGGGTCTGGGAAGTACGGCCTCCGTTCTGCAGAGAAAACCCCACCTCGGGCGCTTATTATCCCTGATCTCCTTTACCTTTTAGCCTTTAAACATACACATAGTTCTAAACTAACGTTTCCATCCCCCCCCCCACCCCCACACTTTCCACTCCTTTCCTCTCCGGACCCGTCTTTATCCTTTTTCTTTATCTTTTCTATGTTATAAAATAAAAAATAAGAATAATTGGTAATTAAAAGAATCAAAAAAGATTTAAATATATAGTTTGGATATGGAACATATAGAAAACTGTAAAGAAATCATATAGCGAAGATAATTGTATTTGCTAAGATAGATATATATAAACATATATTAAAAATGTAAAGGGATAAATATTGTTCTATTATCAAAATTGTATATGTCAGTAAGATGTTAATATATTCATATAAAAAATAATGAAACAAAACAACAAGAGAGCTGTGCATAAACAAATGCCCACAAACCTCAAACCTCAGTGAACTGAAGCAACGTTGTGAAGAAGAGTGGGCCAAAATTCCTCCAACGATGTGAGAGACTGATAAAGTCATACAGAAAACGATTACCTCAAGTTATTGCTGCTAAAGGTGGTTCTACAAGCTATTGAATCATAAGCTGTACTTACTTTTTTTTAGACTGCATGTGCTGCCGTGCTGTGAGAGAGAGAGACTGCATGTGCTGCCGTGCTGTGAGAGAGAGAGACTGCATGTGCTGCCGTGCTGTGAGAGAGAGACTGCATGTGAGGCCGTGCTGTGAGAGAGAGACTGCATGTGCTGCCGTGCTGTGTGAGAGAGACTGCATGTGCTGCCATGCTGTGAGAGAGAGACTGCATGTGCTGCCGTGCTGTGAGAGAGAGAGAGACTGCATGTGCTGCCGTGCTGTGAGAGAGAGACTGCATGTGCTGCCGTGCTGTGAGAGAGAGACTGCATGTGCTGCCGTGCTGTGTGAGAGAGAGACTGCATGTGATGCCGTGCTGTGTGAGAGAGACTGCATGTGTTGCCGTGCTGTGTGAGAGAGACTGCATGTGCTGCCGTGCTGTGAGAGAGAGACTGCATGTGCTGCCGTGCTGTGAGAGAGAGAGACTGCATGTGCTGCCGTGCTGTGTGAGAGAGACTTCATGTGGTGCTGTGTGAGAGAGACTGCATGTGCTGCCGTGCTGTGAGAGAGAGACTGCATGTGCTGCCGTGCTGTGAGAGAGAGAGACTGCATGTGCTGCCGTGCTGTGAGAGAGAGACTGCATGTGCTGCCGTGCTGTGAGAGAGAGACTGCATGTGCTGCCGTGCTGTGTGAGAGAGAGACTGCATGTGATGCCGTGCTGTGTGAGAGAGACTGCATGTGTTGCCGTGCTGTGTGAGAGAGACTGCATGTGCTGCCGTGCTGTGAGAGAGAGACTGCATGTGCTGCCATGCTGTGAGAGAGAGACTGCATGTGCTGCCATGCTGTGAGAGAGAGACTGCATGTGCTGCCGTGCTGTGTGAGAGAGAGACTGCATGTGCTGCCGTGCTGTGTGAGAGAGACTGCATGTGTTGCCGTGCTGTGTAAGAGAGACTGCATGTGCTGCCATGCTGTGAGAGAGAGACTGCATGTGCTGCCGTGCTGTGAGAGAGAGTGACTGCATGTGCTGCCGTGCTGTGTGAGAGAGACTGCATGTGTTGCCGTGCTGTGTGAGAGAGACTGCATGTGCTGCCATGCTGTGAGAGAGAGACTGCATGTGCTGCCGTGCTGTGAGAGAGAGAGACTGCATATGCTGCGGTGCTGTGAGAGAGAGACTGCATGTGCTGCCGTGCTGTGAGAGAGAGAGACTGCATGTGCTGCCGTGCTGTGAGAGAGAGACTGCATGTGCTGCCGTGCTGTGAGAGAGAGACTGCATGTGCTGCCGTGCTGTGTGAGAGAGAGACTGCATGTGATGCCGTGCTGTGTGAGAGAGACTGCATGTGTTGCCGTGCTGTGTGAGAGAGACTGCATGTGCTGCCGTGCTGTGAGAGAGAGACTGCATGTGCTGCCATGCTGTGAGAGAGAGACTGCATGTGCTGCCATGCTGTGAGAGAGAGACTGCATGTGCTGCCGTGCTGTGTGAGAGAGAGACTGCATGTGCTGCCGTGCTGTGTGAGAGAGACTGCATGTGTTGCCGTGCTGTGTAAGAGAGACTGCATGTGCTGCCATGCTGTGAGAGAGAGACTGCATGTGCTGCCGTGCTGTGAGAGAGAGTGACTGCATGTGCTGCCGTGCTGTGTGAGAGAGACTGCATGTGTTGCCGTGCTGTGTGAGAGAGACTGCATGTGCTGCCATGCTGTGAGAGAGAGACTGCATGTGCTGCCGTGCTGTGAGAGAGAGAGACTGCATATGCTGCGGTGCTGTGAGAGAGAGACTGCATGTGCTGCCGTGCTGTGAGAGAGAGAGACTGCATGTGCTGCCGTGATGTGTGAGAGAGACTGCATGTGCTGCCGTGCTGTGAGAGAGAGACTGCATGTGCTGCCGTGCTGTGAGAGAGAGACTGCATGTGCTGCCGTGCTGTGAGAGAGAGAGACTGCATGTGCTGCCGTGCTGTGAGAGAGAGAGACTGCATGTGCTGCCGTGCTGAGTGAGAGAGAGACTGCATGTGCTGCCGTGCTGTGAGAGTGACTGCATGTGCGGCCGTGCTGTGTGAGAGAGACTGCGTGTGCTGCCGTGCTGTGAGAGAGACTGCATGTGCTGCCGTGCTGTGAGAGAGAGACTGCATGTGCTGCCGTGCTGTGTGAGAGAGAGACTGCATGTGCTGCCGTGCTGTGTGAGAGAGAGACTGCATGTGCTGCCGTGCTGTGAGAGAGAGACTGCATGTGCTGCCGTGCTGTGTGAGAGAGACTGCATGTGCTGCCGTGCTGTGTGAGAGAGACTGCATGTGCTGCCGTGCTGTGAGAGAGAGACTGCATGTGCTGCCGTGCTGTGTGAGAGAGAGACTGCATGTGCTGCCGTGCTGTGTGCGAGAGACTGCATGTGCTGCCGTGCTGTGAGAGAGAGACTGCATGTGCGGCCGTGCTGTGAGAGAGAGAGACTGCATGTGCTGCCGTGCTGTGTGAGAGAGAGACTGCATGTGCTGCCGTGCTGTGAGAGTGACTGCATGTGCGGCCGTGCTGTGTGAGAGAGACTGCATGTGCTGCCGTGCTGTGAGAGAGAGACTGCATGTGCTGCCGTGCTGTGAGAGAGAGAGACTGCATGTGCTGCCATGCTGTGAGAGAGAGAGACTGCATGTGCTGCCGTGCTGTGAGAGTGACTGCATGTGTGGCCGTGCTGTGTGAGAGAGACTTCATGTGGTGCTGTGAGAGAGAGACTGCATGTGCTGCCGTGCTGTGAGAGAGAGACTGCATGTGCTGCCGTGCTGTGAGAGAGAGAGACGGCATGTGCTGCTGTGCTGTGAGAGAGAGAGACTGCATGTGCTGCCGTGCTGTGAGATAGAGAGACTGCATGTGCTGCCGTGCTGTGAGAGAGACGGCATGTGCTGCCGTGCTGTGTGAGAGAGAGACTGCATGTGCTGCCGTGCTGTGTGAGAGAGACTGCATGTGCTGCTGTGTGAGAGAAACTGCATGTGCTGCTGTGCTGTGAGATAGAGAGACTGCATGTGCTGCCGTGCTGTGTGAGAGAGACTGCATGTGCTGCCGTGCTGTGAGAGAGAGACTGCATGTGCTGCCGTGCTGTGAGAGAGAGAGACTGCATGTGCTGCCGTGCTGTGAGAGAGAGAGACTGCATGTGCTGCCATGCTGAGAGAGAGAGAGACTGCATGTGCTGCCGTGCTGTGAGAGAGAGACTGCATGTGCTGCCGTGCTGTGTGAGAGAGAGACTGCATGTGCTGCCGTGCTGTGTGAGAGAGACTGCATGTGCTGGCGTGCTGTGAGAGAGAGACTGCATGTGCTGCCGTGCTGTGAGAGAGAGACTGCATGTGCTGCCGTGCTGTGAGAGAGAGAGACTGCATGTGCTGCCGTGCTGTGAGATAGAGAGACTGTATGTGCTGCCGTGCTGTGAGAGTGACTGCATGTGCGGCCGTGCTGTGTGAGAGAGACTGCATGTGCTGCCGTGCTGTGAGAGAGAGACTGCATGTGCTGCCGTGCTGTGTGAGAGTGACTGCATGTGCTGCCGTGCTGTGAGAGAGAGAGACTGCATGTGCTGCCGTGCTGTGAGAGAGAGACTGCATGTGCTGCCGTGCTGTGTGAGAGAGAGACTGCATGTGCTGCCGTGCTGTGTGAGAGAGACTGCATGTGCTGCCGTGCTGTGTGAGAGAGACTGCATGTGCTGCCGTGCTGTGAGAGAGAGACTGCATGTGCTGCCGTGCTGTGAGAGAGAGAGAGACTGCATGTGCTGCCGTGCTGTGTGAGAGAGACTGCATGTGCTGCCGTGCTGTGAGAGAGAGAGACTGCATGTGCTGCCGTGCTGTGAGAGAGAGAGACTGCATGTGCTGCCGTGCTGTGAGAGAGAGACTGCATGTGCTGCCGTGCTGTGAGAGAGAGACACTGCATGTGCTGCCGTGCTGTGAGAGAGAGACTGCATGTGCTGCCGTGCTGTGTGAGAGAGACTGCATGTGCTGCCGTGCTGTGAGAGAGAGAGACTGCATGTGCTGCCGTGCTGTGAGAGAGAGAGAGACTGCATGTGCTGCCGTGCTGTGTGAGAGAGACTGCATGTGCTGCCGTGCTGTGAGAGAGAGACTGCATGTGCTGCCGTGCTGTGTGAGAGAGACTGCATGTGCTGCCGTGCTGTGAGAGAGAGACTGCATGTGCTGCCGTGCTGTGAGAGAGAGAGACCGCATGTGCTGCCGTGCTGTGAGAGAGAGAGAGACTGCATGTGCTGCCGTGCTGTGTGAGAGAGACTGCATGTGCTGCCGTGCTGTGAGAGAGAGACTGCATGTGCTGCCGTGCTGTGTGAGAGAGACTGCATGTGCTGCCGTGCTGTGAGAGAGAGACTGCATGTGCTGCCGTGCTGTGAGAGAGAGAGACCGCATGTGCTGCCGTGCTGTGAGAGAGAGACAGTTTTTTATTTCAAATTCTCAGCGCTCCCGCTGCATCTCTGAAAAGGGAATTGGCAAATTGCCAAAAATTCCAAATGCTAACCAATCAGATTGCAGGGATTTCAGTAATGCCCGCAAATTTACTGCTTTAGCCTATACTGAATAATCTCAATTATTAGGGGGTGTTACTCCTGTATCTCAGCTATTGGGGGGCTGCTCTTTATCTCAATTATTATTGGGGGCTGCTCCTGTATGTGTTATTAGGGGGGGTGCTCCTGTTTCTCAGTTATTTTGGGGTGCTCCTGTATCTCAGTTATTAGTGGGGTGCTCCGTATCTCAGTTATTGGGGGGTGCTCCTGTATCTCAGTTATTGGGGGGTGCTCCGTATCTCAGTTATTAGGGGGTGCTCCGTATCTCAGTTATTAGGGGGTGCTCCGTATCTCAGTTATTAGGGGGTGCTCCGTATCTCAGTTATTGGGGCGTGCTCCTGTATCCCAGTTATTGGGGGGTGCTCCGGTATCTCAGTTATTGGGGGGTGCTCCTGTATCCCAGTTATTGCTGGGGGGGCTCCTGTATCTCAGTTATTGGGGGGTGCTCCTGTATCTCAGTTATTGAGGGTGCTCCTGTATCTCAGTTATTGGGGGGTGCTCCTGTATCTCAGTTATTAGGGCGTCCTCCTGTATCCCAGTTATTTGGGGGTGCTCTGTATCCCAGTTATTGGGGCGTGCTCCTGTATCCCAGTTATTGGGGGGGGTGCTCCTGTATCTCAGTTATTGGGGCGTGCTCCTGTTTCTCAGTTATTGGGGGGTGCTCCTGTATCTCAGTTATTGGGGGGTGCTCCTGTATCCCAGTTATTGGGGGGGGCTCCTGTATCCCAGTTATTAGGGGGGGGGGGCTCCTGTATCTCAGTTATTGGGGGGTGCTCCTGTATCTCAGTTATTGGGGGGTACTCCTGTATCTCAGTTATTGGGGGGTGCTATTGTTTCTCAGTTATTAGGGGGTGCTCCTGTATCTTAGTTATTAGGAGGTGCTCCGTATCTCAGTTATTAGGGGGTGCTCCGTATCTCAGTTATTAGGGGGTGCTCTGTATCCCAGTTATTGGGGCGTGCTCCTGTATCTCAGTTATTGGGGAGTGCTCCTGTATCTCAGTTATTGGGGGGTGCTCCTGTTACTCAGTTATTGGGGGGTGCTCCTGTATCTCAGTTATTGGGGGGTGCTCCTGTATCTCAGTTATTGGGGGGTGCTCCTGTATCCCAGTTATTTGGGGGTGCTCCTGTATCTCAGTTATTGGGGGGTGCCTGTCTCTCAGTTATTGGGGGGTGCTCCTGTATCTCAGTTATTAGGGGGTGCTCCTGTATCTTAGTTATTAGGGGGTGCTCCGTATCTCAGTTATTAGGGGGTGCTCTGTATCTCAGTTATTGGGGGGTGCTCCGTATCTCAGTTATTGGGGCGTGCTCCTGTATCCCAGTTATTGGGGGGGGGGCTCCTGTATCTCAGTTAGTGGGGGGTGCTCCTGTATCTCAGTTATTGGGGGGTGCTCCTGTATTTCAGTTATTGGGGGGTGCTCCTGTTCCTCAGTTATTGGGGGGTGCTCCTGTATCTCAGTTATTAGGGGGTCCTCCTGTATCCCAGTTATTAGGGGGTGCTCCGTATCCCAGTTATTGGGGCATGCTCCTGTATCCCAGTTATTGGGGGGTGCTCCGGTACCTCAGTTATTGGGGTGTGCTCCTGTATCCCAGTTATTAGGGGGGGGCTCCTGTATCTCAGTTATTGGGGGGTGCTCCTGTATCTCAGTTATTGGGGGGTGCTCCTGTATCTCAGTTATTGGGGGGTGCTCCTGTATCTCAGTTATTGGGGGGTGCTCCTGTTTCTCAGTTATTAGGGGGTGCTCCTGTATTTTAGTTATTAGGGGGTGCTCCGTATCTCAGTTATTAGGGGGTGCTCCGTATCTCAGTTATTGGGGGGTGCTCCGTATCTCAGTTATTGGGGCGTGCTCCTGTATCTCAGTTATTGGGGGGTGCTCCTGTATCCCAGTTATTGGGGGGTGCTCCTGTATCTCAGTTATATGGGGGTGCTCCTGTATCCCAGTTATTGGGGGGTGCTCCGGTATCTCAGTTATTGGGGGGTGCGCCGTATCTCAGTTATTAGGGGGGGGCTCCTGTATCTCAGTTATTGGGGGGTGCTCCTGTATCCCAGTTATTGGGGGGTGCTCCTGTATCCCAGTTATTGGGGGGTGCTCCTGTATCTCAGTTATTGGGGCGTGCTCCTGTATCTCAGTTATTGGGGGGTGCCTATTTCTCAGTTATTGGGGGGTGCTCCTTTATCCCAGTTATTGGGGGGTGCTCCTGTCTCCCAGTTATTGGGGTGTGAAAGTGAAGAAATAAAATCAATGAGTCAAGGGTTCAAAGTAACAAGTGAGTTTATCAGCACCAAGGTACAATTTGAGAGAAAAGAATTCCAAAAAAGAACTCAGGCCTCTGCCAACATATTGATTGGTATCACATTTTTATACATTTCAAAAATGAGTAATACGCCCTTTAAGGGGGCTGGCTTAGAGATAAAAACAATATGATGACATACAAAAATACATATTGATATATCAATATGCTTTACATTGCTATATTCTTATCCTATATATCACCATAATGTGGGCCGCCCTTAACCTGCTGACTTTAAGGTTTAGCCCTGTGTGTTACTGTATCTGTCAGATAACAGAACCTAAGGTCAGCAGAAATATATAAGACAGAAAAAACCTCTTACGAATGCTATTTCAATTTATTACATGAGTCGTAGGAATTACACAAGGGCGAGTTACATCTAGAAGCGATACACAGCAGAATCAAACAAACATTCACAGATCATACACGAATAAAACAGAAGCAAACACTCAAAATGGCGGTTAGGCCAAAATGGAGGTGGGTGATAGTCTGTCTTCATATAGCCTGAGCCACACACATTATCTCAATCTTCACAGTCCTCTTTTTATTCTTAAAACATAGTCTTTTAAGAATAATTCAGATAAAACTCAGAAGCGTTGCACTGGCCTGGAGGGTCCAAATTTGCATGGCTTTGATAGTTCTGGAAACTCACAGAGCTGCTGGCTATCATATCAGCCAGGTTGGTCTTTCTGCCATCATCTTCATCTGTATTCCATTGAGGAGGACTGACTTTTCCTTCTGAGATGGCATCTTCTGTGGAGTCGTCTGTGATCAGTGGCATGGCCTGGGTAGAGGGTGTTACACACCTTTGCAGTATGGATTTACTGCACATGACACAGACATACAAAACAATCAGAACTGCAAGCACACAGACAAATTCATTCATCAGTTTCGCTTCTAGGAAACCAACCAACTTGGTAATTCCTAACAAATCCCACCTCTTATCTCCGCCTTTCCTTAATCTCTCCTGTATCTCTGCGATCTGCTCTAGCTCATGCTCAATCTTACCACTTTGATCGTTAATAAAAACACAACATTGCTCTTTAACTAGGGCACATACGCTAAAATATAGCCCAGAGCCATTCTATTCTGTAGGGCCATTAATCTAATCTGTACCTGTTCTTAAGTAAATTAATGGATAAAATTAAGGCCCTTTCCTCCCTATACATTTTTAGTTCAGGGCTGTAAATACATTTTCATACAAGTTTCATTGGTTGGTGGAGACACCTGACCCATAAATTGATTTGTTGTTCCAGTGTAAAATCCACCTACAGGAATCTCATTCACCAGTGGAATTCGGTTTAGAAGTTTAGAAAAGTTCCCTGTAAACAAATTCAAATTAACATTTCATTTTTTAAATTTGGCATTAGTGTAAGGTATCACTACTCAAGGGGTTAAATGTAATTCTCTCTTACGTCATTGGGGGCCACTAGAGTATGGCAGGGATTCATTGTATATATTCCCATGTGACCCATTAACCTGTGTAGCATTGTGCAAGATTGTATGATTGTCTGCAAAATGATGTGACCACAAAACATTAAACATTACAAATATTTCAAAACTGATCATCCCTTGTCATCATCTGGATGGCGTAGGCTGATCTTGCCTATGGGGCATACATCTTAAAAACACACTCTAAAGCATAAAAAAATAATATTGAGTCCTGAAAAAACAAATTGTTCGTTTAAGTCCGGGCCTTGCCTGAAGTCTTAATTCCTCGGTGGTTAAATGTTCTAGGATTATTGTGCCTAGATACACTAACAGTTGGTAAAAAACGCTGGCTTGATGAATTTTTGTCTTTGTTAACTGTTTACGGTGGTGCCGGCACTTTTTTCTTGCGATGATGCTGCTTTGTATTCCCAGTTATTGGGGGGTGCTCCTGTATCCCAGTTATTGGGGGGTGCTCCTGTATCTCAGTTATTGGGGGGTGCTCCTGTATCCCAGTTATTGGGGGGTGCTCCTGTATCCCAGTTATTGGGGGGTGCTCCTGTTTCCCAGTTATTGGGGGGGGCTCCTGTATCCCAGTTATTGGGGGGTGCTCCTGTATCTCAGTTATTGGGGGGTGCTCCTGTCTCTCAGTTATTGGGGGGTGCACCTGTTTCCCAGTTATTGGGGGGGGGGCTCCTGTATCCCAGTTATTGGGGGGTGCTCCTGTATCCCAGTTATTGGGGGGTGCTCCTGTATCCCAGTTATTGGGGGGGGGCTCCTGTACCCCAGTTATTGGGGGGTGCTCCTGTTTCCCAGTTATTGGGGGGTGCTGCTGCATGATCCCCCCTCTTGCTTCCCAGGCTGGCGTACATTAAGAAGATGGCGGCCTCTGTGTGTATGAAGCCGCGGGAGCTGCACAGACTCGGCTCAGAGTTTAACTCCATTTACATGAACTCCAAGTCTTACAGCAGCGCCTGCCTGGCCGCCGGCTCCACGCTCAGTGTGGTGGAGGCCGTGATAATGGGGAAGGTGAGAGGGGCCGGTCTCCTACCTCTCTCTTCCCCTTTCCCTCCCTTATCTTCCCTCTGTCACTGCCCCCTTCTCAGTGCCACGTTTGCTCCCTATCTGTCTCCCCCCTCTCTCTGTCTCACTTTATCACATATTCCTTCTTTCCCTCTCTCTCGCTCCCCTTCTCCCTCTCCCCCTTCTCATTCTCTCCTCCCCTTCTCTCCATCTCCCCCCTTCTCTCCCTCTCCCCCTTCTCATTCTCTCCCCCCTTCTCATTCTCTCCTCCCCTTCTCTCCCTCTCCCCCCTTCTCTCCCTCTCCCCCCTTCTCTCCCTCTCCCCCTTCTCTCTCTCCCCCTTCTCATTCTCTCCTCCCCTTCTCTCCCTCTCCCCCCTTCTCTCCCTCTCCCCCCTTCTCATTCTCTCCTCCCCTTCTCTCCCTCTCCCCCCTTCTCTCCCTCTCCCTCTTACTACCCTTCTCTCCCCTTCCCTCCATTCCCTCCCCCCATTCCTTCTCCCCCTTTCCCCCCTCTCACTGCCCTTGTTCTCTGTGCCTACAGGTGCAGAATGGGGTGAGTATAGTACGCCCGCCGGGTCACCACGCGGAGCCGGATGCTGCCTGCGGTTTCTGTTTTTTCAACAGCGTGGCACTGGCTGCCCGCTACGCCCAGACTCTGACGGGCCCCTCTGAGCAGCCAATGAGGTACTGTACAGCTACCCCAAACATGTCTCACTCCCTCCTCCACCCACCCCAGGTCTCTCTCCATGGCCCTCCTCACTCAACCCTCCTACGCTCCCAAAAGTGGTCTCTACCCCCGGTGCACCCACTCCCCCCCGCACTCTCTGTGGCCTCTCCTACCCCCCCTGCGCGCAATCTCCGTGACCCCAACCAGCGATCTCCGTTACCCCCTCCACCCGCGATCTCCGTGACCCCGTCCAACCCCCCCACCCCTCCCCCCCACCCGCGATCTCCGTGGCCCCACCCACCCCCCCCCCACCCGCAATCTCCGTTACCCCACCCACCCCCCCACCACCCGCGATCTCCGTTAACCCACCCACCCCCCCCCCCACCACCCACGATCTCCGTGACCCTTTGCTCTCCGTGACCCTCCCCCTGCGCTCTCCGTGACCTCCCCCCTCACACTCCGTGGCTCCCCCCTCCCGCGCTCTCCGTGACCCTCCCCCTGCGCTCTCCGTGGCCTCCCCTGACTGCCGTTCTGCTCTCAGGGTACTGATTGTGGATTGGGACGTGCACCACGGAAATGGGACCCAGCATATCTTCCAGGACGACGCCAGGTCAGTGCTCAGGAGCACGGATGTCTGCATGCGTGTGTGTATGTGCGTGTGTGTGTGCGTGTGTGTGTGCGTGTGTGCATGTGCGTGTGTGCATGTGCGTGTGTGTGCTGATAGTTACATAGTTACATAGTAAATGAGGTTGAAAAAACACGTACGTCCATCAAGTTTAACCTATGCTAAATTTAGACAACAGATACTTTATCCTATATCTATACTTACTTATTGATCCAGAGGAAGGCAAACGACAAACCCCAGTGTCATATCATCCAATGATATCTCATAAGTGGAAAAATAAATTCCTTCCCGACTCCAAGAATTGGTAATCAGATTACTCCCTGGATCAACATCCTTCCCATGTATACTTATTTGGTATATCCCTGTATACCTTTCCCATCTAAAAAGATGTCCAACCTTTTTTTGAACAAATCTATTGTATCTGCCATCACTCTCTCCATGGGTAATGAATCCCACACTGTAACTGCCCTTACTGTACAGAACCCTTTCCTCTGTTGCTGGTGAAATCTCCTTTCCTCCTGATACTTTATGTCCCGTGTTAGCGTACTGTACGTGTCCCTTCATCGATATGATGACGGCCTCTTCTTCCCGTGTTCGGAGGACGCGTCACATGACCAGGTTGGGCGCGGTGACGGGGAGGGGTTTAATGTGAACATCCCATGGAACGGCGGGAAGATGGGGGACGCGGAGTATCTGATGGCGTTTCACGGTGTGGTGATGCCTATCGCCTATGAGGTGAGAGTCCAGGGGGCTTGGGGGAGGGGAGAGGAGAGAACAGGGGTATTGGGAGAGGGGGGAGGAGAGGGCAGCGGGATTGGGAGAGGGGGGATGAGAGAGCAGGGGGAGAGGGAGAGCAGGGGGAGGGGGAGGCGAGAGCAGTGGGAGGGGGGGAGGAGAGAGCTGGGGGATTGGGAGAGGGGGGAGGAGAGGAGTGGGGGAGGAGAGAGCAGGGGGAGGGGGGAGGAGAGAACCGGGGGATTGGGAGAGGGGGGAGGAGAGGGCAGGGGGAGAGGGAGAGCAGGGGGAGGCGAGAGCAGTGGGAAGGGGGGAGGAGAGAGCTGGGGGATTGGGAGAGGGGGGAGGAGAGGAGGGGGGAGGAGAGAGCTGGGGGATTGGGAGAGGGGGGAGAAGAGGGTAGCGGGATTGGGAGAGGGGGGTAGGAAGACGGGGGGTAGGAGAAAAGACTTGGGGCGTGGGAGAGAGCGCTGAGTTAGAGTGAACGCACAGGGAGGGAGAGAGCGCACAGGGAGGGAGAGAGCGCTGGGTTAGGGAGAGCACACAGGGAGGGAGGAGGGAGAGAGCGCACAGGGAGGGAGGAGGGAGAGAGCGCACAGGGAGGGAGAGAGCGCTGGGTTAGGGAGAGCACACAGGGAGGGAGGAGGGAGAGAGCGCACAGGGAGGGAGGAGGGAGAGAGCGCACAGGGAGGGCGGAGGGAGAGAGCGCACAGGGAGGGAGGAGGGAGAGAGCGCACAGGGAGGGAGAGAGCGCTGGGTTAGGGAGAGCACACAGGGAGGGAGGAGGGAGAGAGCGCACAGGGAGGGAGGAGGGAGAGAGTGCACAGGGAGGGAGGAGGGAGAGAGCGCACAGGGAGGGAGGAGGGAGAGAGCGCACAGGGAGGGAGGAGGGAGAGAGCGCACAGGGAGGGAGGAGGGAGAGAGCGCTGGGTTAGAGTGAGCGCACAGGGAGGGAGGAGGGAGAGAGCGCTGGGTTAGAGTGAGCACACAGGGAGGGAGAGAGCGCTGGGTTAGAGTGAGCGCACAGGGAGGGAGGAGGGAGAGAGCGCACAGGGAGGGAGAGAGCGCTGGGTTAGGGAGAGCACACAGGGAGGGAGGAGGGAGAGAGCACACAGGGAGGGAGGAGGGAGAGAGCGCACAGGGAGGGAGGAGGGAGAGAGCGCACAGGGAGGGAGGAGGGAGAGAGTGCACAGGGAGGGAGGAGGGAGAGAGCGCTGGGTTAGAGTGAGCGCACAGGGAGGGAGGAGGGAGAGAGCGCTGGGTTAGAGTGAGCACACAGGGAGGGAGGAGGGAGAGAGCGCTGGGTTAGAGTGAGCGCACAGGGAGGGAGGAGGGAGAGAGCGCTGGGTTAGAGTGAGCACACAGGGAGGGAGAGAGCGCTGGGTTAGAGTGAGCGCACAGGGAGGGAGAGAGCGCTGGGTTAGGGAGAGCACACAGAGAGGGAGGAGGGAGAGAGCGCACAGGGAGGGAGGAGGGAGAGAGCGCTGGGTTAGAGTGAGCGCACAGGGAGGGAGGAGGGATAGAGCGCACAGGGAGGGAGAGAGCGCTGGGTTAGAGTGAGCACACGAAGGGAGGAGGGAGAGAGCGCTGGGTTAGAGTGAGCACACGGAGGGAGGAGGGAGAGAGCGCTGGGTTAGAGTGAGCGCACAGGGAGGGAGAGAGCGCTGGGTTAGAGTGAGCGCACAGGGAGGGAGGAGGGAGAGCGCTGGGTTAAAGAGCACACAGGGAGGGAGGAGGGAGAGAGCGCTGGGTTAGAGTGAGCGCACAGGGAGGGAGAGAGTGCTGGGTTAGAGTGAGCACACAGGGAGGGAGGAGGGAGAGAGCGCTGGGTTAGAGTGAGCGCACAGGGAGGGAGGAGGGAGAGAACGCTGGGTTAGAGTGAGCACACGGGGAGGGAGGAGGGAGAGAGCGCTGGGTTAGAGTGAGCGCACAGGGAGGGAGGAGGGAGAGAGCGCTGGGTTAGAGTGAGCGCACAGGGAGGGAGGAGGGAGAGAGCGCTGGGTTAGAGTGAGCGCACAGGGAGGGAGGAGAGAGAGAGCGCACAGGGAGGGAGAGAGCGCTCAGTTAGAGTGAGTCCTGAGCCCCTGTGTCTCTGCAGTTTAACCCGCAGCTGGTTCTGGTCTCCGCTGGTTTCGATGCCGCCCGTGGTGACCCTCTCGGGGGCTGCCAGGTGACCCCTGAAGGTTATGCTCACATGACTCACCTCCTTATGGGGCTGGCGGGGGGCCGAGTGGTGTTGGTGCTCGAGGTAAGTGACTGAACACCCAGCTAACTGTGTCCCCAGTCACGTCATTGTGTACGGCCAAAGTTCTGGGAGAAACAAACATGGCCGCTGCCCAGCGGGATATGTAGGAATATGAAATAGGACAATCAATTGTACAAGCCCACACTCTTTTGAAATCCTAGTTGGCAAAATCTGCCTCCCCTTTTCTAAGCCCATCTTGCTCGCTGGCATCTACCGCCCCCCTAAAGCCCCTCTCCAGTCCCTGACTGATATCACCCAGTTTCTTGGCTCCATTTCCTCTCTGAATGAGAAGAGTGAGCTGCTAGTTCTTGGGGATTTCAACTTCAACCCTAAAAACTACAAAATCCAGATACAACTCAAGTCATTTAATCTAACGCAACTCATCTCCCAACCCACACGGACAAACCTGAAATCGCACAACCATTCCCTGCTAGACTGGATTCTCTCCTCAAACCCCAGCAGAATCCAACCCTTAAGTTCCCGGTACGCCCGGTACGCCCGGTACGCCCGGTACGCCCGGTACGCCCGGTGTGGAGGCGCCACTGCTCACGTAAAATCACCGTCCTGCTCTCCTGCTAGTTTGTGGGAAACGCTGCCTGCTGCGTGGATCCTCCAACAGTCCCGGAGGCGTCTCTTCCATTGCTCCAAATAGGTCCAATCTCTGGAATGCCCGTCCCCTCAGTACCCGACTAGCACCCTCTCTATCCCCCTTTAAGACCCACCTTAAGACACACTTGCTTAAAGAAGCATACGAATAGCACTGTGGCTATTCTGAACACATGATACATAAAGCTTGGCCCCCTGCAGACGCACTTACCAGAACTCCCTCCTCCTGTCTCTGTACGTTCTCCCTACCTACCAATTAGACTGTAAGCTCCTCGGGGCAGGGACTCCTCTTCCGAAATGTTACGTTTATGTCTAAAGCACTTATTCCCATGATCTGTTATTTATATTATCTGTTAGTTATTTGATTACCACGTGTATTACTGCTGTGAAGCGCTATGTACATTAATGGCGCTATATAAATAAAGACATACATAGTTACATAGTTACATAGTAGATGAGGTTGAAAAAAGACGTAGGTCCATCAAGTTCAACCTATGGTAAATTTAGACAACAGATACTTTATCCTAGATCTATACTTACTTATTGATCCAGAGGAAGGCAAACAAAAAACCCCATTAAGGGGATCTATTAATTCCTTCCTGACTCCAAGAATTGGCAATCGGATTAATCCCTGGATCAACATCCTTCCCATGTATACTTATTTGGTATATCCCTGTATACCTTTCCTATCTAAAAAGATGTCCAACCTTTTTTTGAACAAATCTATTGTATCTGCCATCACAGTCTCCATGGGTAATGAATTCCACATTGTAACTGCCCTTACTGTAAAGAACATACAATACAATAGGTAACACAAAAATAGATTGAGGTAACTGCCACTCCAGAGGAAAAGGAGAAAACTCACCTGCCGAAAAAAGTTAAAAACGATTTCATGCACTACATAAAAAACATGTGTGAACACATAGAACACCTCCCCCTCCCCACGCGTTTCACGCCGACTGTGGCGCTTTCTCAAAGATTAAATCATTGGGGGAGGTGAATGGTGACGATTCATCCCACCACCAGTAATCAGACAACGGATTTCAAATTAATGGTAAAGTGCGAAAAAAAAAAAAGAATGACGAGAATAAGAAAGAAAGGAGGGAGGGGGGAAAGAAAGGAGGGAGGGGGGAAAGAAAGGAGGGAGGGGGGAAAGAAAGAAAATAAATTAGAAAAAAACAAGAACAAAACATAAATTAGAACATGAGCAGAAAAAGAAAAGAAAAAAATAAATACACAAGGAGGGAAAACAAATGAGAAACGGAGACCAGAATACAATACTATAGTGTCCTGAAAAGAAAAACCGAAATTGGATAATTCTCTGCAGTAATCCACAGATATGTGTGAATACAATAATAACTGCCAGCATCTTACTGTTATATCCAAGAGAGAGACTGCCAGTGACCATACATTAGTCACTATGCCATCTTGTACTCCTAATGGATCACATTCACATTCAGGACAAGACATGTGGAGATATATCAACCAGCAAATATTATCCACGATAACATAGATCATAGTAAGATAGAGATCATATCTATGAGGAGGAAATAGGGATTCTGTCAACATGGACATATAAACCACAATGCTCAGTATAGTATACAGCTGCAAGTTCTGCACAGAAAATGCATATAACCGATTGCCATAGACAATATAAACACATAAGAACATGTCAAAACCCATTTACGAGGCGGCGATCGATCCGAGGCTTTATATAAAATAGAAGCCTATTGGATTTTCACGCTAGATACTTTAATACCAAACAGTTTAAATTCCGAATGGGATTTGAAGTATTTTCTATAGGTTTAAAACTGACCATTTCTAAGATCATACATTATCCTACTCCCCAAAGTGTCCATAATAAGCACATTGTAGATAAATACATCAAGACACATGCCAAGTATTATTATTTGGTTAGTGTTACATGGCTGTTAATATGTTTCCAGTACAATGTGCGTGTCTGCAATGTTCTGTATGGGATGCAATGCGTGGGATAGGTTGCTGCAATGTTCTGTATGGGATGCAGTGCGTGTGAGAGGTTGCTGCAATGTTCTGTATGGGATGCAATGCGTGGGATAGGTTGCTGCAATGTTCTGTATGGGATGCAATGCGTGTGATAGGTTGCTGCAATGTTCTGTATGGGATGCAATGCGTGTGAGAGGTTGCTGCAATGTTCTGTATGGGATGCAATGCGTGGGATAGGTTGCTGCAATGTTCTGTATGGGATGCAATGCGTGTGGGAGGTTGCTGCAATGTTCTGTATGGGATGCAATGCGTGGGATAGGTTGCTGCAATGTTCTGTATGGGATGCAATGCGTGGGATAGGTTGCTGCAATGTTCTGTATGGGATGCAATGCGTGTGGGAGGTTGCTGCAATGTTCTGTATGGGATGCAATGCGTGGGATAGGTTGCTGCAATGTTCTGTATGGGATGCAATGCGTGTGAGAGGTTGCTGCAATGTTCTGTATGGGATGCAATGCGTGTGATAGGTTGCTGCAATGTTCTGTATGGGATGCAATGCGTGTGAGAGGTTGCTGCAATGTTCTGTATGGGATGCAATGTGTGTGGGAGGTTGCTGCAATGCTCTGTATGGGATGCAATGCGTGTGAGAGGTTGCTGCAATGTTCTGTATGGGATGCAATGCGTGGGATAGGTTGCTGCAATGTTCTGTATGGGATGCAATACGTGGGATAGGTTGCTGCAATGTTCTGTATGGGATGCAATGCGTGTGGGAGGTTGCTGCAATGTTCTGTATGGGATGCAATGCGTGGGATAGGTTGCTGCAATGTTCTGTATGGGATGCAATGCGTGGGATAGGTTGCTGCAATGTTCTGTATGGGATGCAATACGTGGGATAGGTTGCTGCAATGTTCTGTATGGGATGCAATGCGTGTGGGAGGTTGCTGCAATGTTTTGTATGGGATGCAATGCGTGGGATTGGTTGCTGCAATGTTCTGTATGGGATGCAATGCGTGGGATAGGTTGCTGCAATGTTCTGTATGGGATGCAATGCGTGGGATAGGTTGCTGCAATGTTCTGTATGGGATGCAATGTGTGTGGGAGGTTGCTGCAATGTTCTGTATGGGGTGCAATGCGTGGGATAGGTTGCTGCAATGTTCTGTATGGGATGCAATGCGTGGGAGAGGTTGCTGCAATGTTCTGTATGGGATGCAATGCGTGTGATAGGTTGGTGCAATGTTCTGTATGGGATGCAATGCGTGTGAGAGGTTGCTGCAATGTTCTGTATGGGATGCAATGCGTGGGATAGGTTGCTGCAATGTTCTGTATGGGATGCAATGCGTGTGAGAGGTTGCTGCAATGTTCTGTATGGGATGCAATGCATGTGGGAGGTTGCTGCAATGTTCTGTATGGGATGCAATGCGTGGGATAGGTTGCTGCAATGTTCTGTATGGGATGCAATGCGTGGGATAGGTTGCTGCAATGTTCTGTATGGGATGCAATGCGTGTGAGAGGTTGCTGCAATGTTCTGTATGGGATGCAATGCTTGTGAGAGGTGCTGCAATTTTCTGTATGGGATGCAATGCGTGTGAGAGGTTGCTGCAATGTTCTGTATGGGATGCAATGCGTGTGAGAGGTTGCTGCAATGTTCTGTATGGAATGCAATGCGTGTGAGAGGTTGCTGCAATGTTCTGTATGGGATGCAATGCGTGTGATAGGTTGCTGCAATGTTCTGTATGGGATGCAATGCGTGTGATAGGTTGCTGCAATGTTCTGTATGGGATGCAATGCGTGTGATAGGTTGCTGCAATGTTCTGTATGGGATGCAATGCGTGTGATAGGTTGCTGCAATGTTCTGTATGGGATGCAATGCGTGTGAGAGGTTGCTGCAATGTTCTGTATGGGATGCAATGCGTGTGAGAGGTTGCTGCAATGTTCTGTATGGGATGCAATGCGTGGGATAGGTTGCTGCAATGTTCTGTATGGGATGCAATGCGTGTGAGAGGTTGCTGCAATGTTCTGTATGGGATGCAATGCGTGTGATAGGTTGCTGCAATGTTCTGTATGGGATGCAATGCGTGTGAGAGGTTGCTGCAATGTTCTGTATGGGATGCAATGCGTGTGATAGGTTGCTGCAATGTTCTGTATGGGATGCAATGCGTGTGATAGGTTGCTGCAATGTTCTGTATGGGATGCAATGCGTGTGAGAGGTTGCTGCAATGTTCTGTATGGGATGCAATGCGTGTGAGAGGTTGCTGCAATGTTCTGTATGGGATGCAATGCGTGGGATAGGTTGCTGCAATGTTCTGTATGGGATGCAATGCGTGTGAGAGGTTGCTGCAATGTTCTGTATGGGATGCAATGCGTGTGATAGGTTGCTGCAATGTTCTGTATGGGATGCAATGCGTGTGAGAGGTTGCTGCAATGTTCTATATGGGATGCAATGCGTGGGATAGGTTGCTGCAATGTTCTGTATGGGATGCAATGCGTGTGAGAGGTTGCTGCAATGTTCTGTATGGGATGCAATGCGTGTGATAGGTTGCTGCAATGTTCTGTATGGGATGCAATGCGTGGGATAGGTTGCTGCAATGTTCTGTATGGGATGCAATGCGTGGGATAGGTTGCTGCAATGTTCTGTATGGGATGCAATGCGTGTGGGAGGTTGCTGCAATGTTCTGTATGGGATGCAATGCGTGGGAGAGGTTGCTGCAATGTTCTGTATGGGATGCAATGCGTGGGATAGGTTGCTGCAATGTTCTGTATGGGATGCAATGCGTGTGAGAGGTTGCTGCAATGTTCTGTATGGGATGCAATGTGTGTGGGAGGTTGCTGCAATGTTCTGTATGGGATGTAATGCGTGGGATAGGTTGCTGCAATGTTCTGTATGGGATGCAATGCGTGGGATAAGTTGCTGCAATGTTCTGTATGGGATGCAATGTGTGTGGGAGGTTGCTGCAATGTTCTGTATGGGATGCAATGCGTGGGATAGGTTTCTGCAATGTTCTGTATGGGATGCAATGTGTGTGGGAGGTTGCTGCAATGTTCTGTATGGGATGCAATGCATGTGATAGGTTGCTGCAATGTTCTGTATGGGATGCAATGCATGGGATAGGTTGCTGCAATGTTCTGTATGGGATGCAATGCGTGTGAGAGGTTGCTGCAATGTTCTGTATGGGATGCAATGCGTGGGATAGGTTGCTGCAATGTTCTGTATGGGATGCAATGCGTGTGAGAGGTTGCGGCAATGTTCTGTATGGGATGCAATGCGTGTGGGTGGTTGCTGCAATGTTCTGTATGGGATGCAATGCGTGTGAGAGGTTGCTGCAATGTTCTGTATGGGATGCAATGTGTGGGATAGGTTGCTGCAATGTTCTGTATGGGATGCAATGCGTGGGATAGGTTGCTGCAATGTTTTGTATGGGATGCAATGCGTGTGATAGGTTGCTGCAATGTTCTGTATGGGATGCAATGCGTGTGAGAGGTTGCTGCAATGTTCTGTATGGGATGCAATGCGTGTGAGAGGTTGCTGCAATGTTCTGTATGGGATGCAATGCATGTGAGAGGTTGCTGCAATGTTCTGTATGGGATGCAATGCGTGTGAGAGGTTGCTGCAATGTTCTGTATGGGATGCAATGCGTGGGATAGGTTGCTGCAATGTTCTGTATGGGATGCAATGCGTGTGAGAGGTTGCTGCAATGTTCTGTATGGGATGCAATGCGTATGATAGGTTGCTGCAATGTTCTGTATGGGATGCAATGCGTGTGAGAGGTTGCTGCAATGTTCTGTATGGGATGCAATGCGTGGGATAGGTTGCTGCAATGTTCTGTATGGGATGCAATGCGTGTGAGAGGTTGCTGCAATGTTCTGTATGGGATGCAATGCGTGTGATAGGTTGCTGCAATGTTCTGTATGGGATGCAATGCGTGTGAGAGGTTGCTGCAATGTTCTGTATGGGATGCAATGCGTGGGATAGGTTGCTGCAATGTTCTGTATGGGATGCAATGCGTGTGAGAGGTTGCTGCAATGTTCTGTATGGGATGCAATGCGTGTGATAGGTTGCTGCAATGTTCTGTATGGGATGCAATGCGTGTGAGAGGTTGCTGCAATGTTCTGTATGGGATGCAATGCGTGTGATAGGTTGCTGCAATGTTCTGTATGGGATGCAATGCGTGGGATAGGTTGCTGCAATGTTCTGTATGGGATGCAATGCGTGTGAGAGGTTGCTGCAATGTTCTGTATGGGATGCAATGCGTGGGATAGGTTGCTGCAATGTTCTGTATGGGATGCAATGCGTGTGAGAGGTTGCTGCAATGTTCTGTATGGGATGCAATGCGTGTGATAGGTTGCTGCAATGTTCTGTATGGGATGCAATGCGTGTGAGAGGTTGCTGCAATGTTCTGTATGGGATGCAATGCGTGGGATAGGTTGCTGCAATGTTCTGTATGGGATGCAATGCGTGGGATAGGTTGCTGCAATGTTCTGTATGGGATGCAATGCGTGTGATAGGTTGCTGTTTTGAAATGTCTTTTTATATTGTCTATGGCAATATATCGTATCTCCACATGTCTTGTCCTGAATGTGAATGTGATCCATTAGGAGTACAAGATGGCATAGTGACTAATGTATGGTCACTGGCAGTCTCTCTCTTGGATATAACAGTAAGATGCTGGCAGTTATTATTGTATTCACACATATCTGTGGATTACTGCAGAGAATTATCCAATTTTGGTTTTTCTTTTCAGGACACTATAGTATTGTATTCTGGTCTCCGTTTCTCATTTGTTTTCCCTCCTTGTGTGTTTATTTTCTAATTTTCTTTTTCTGCTCATGTTCTAATTTATGTTTTGTTCTTGTTTTTTTCTAATTTATTTTCTTTCTTTCCCCCCTCCCTCCTTTCTTTCCCCCCTCCCTCGTTTCTTTCCCCCCTCCCTCCTTTCTTTCCCCCCTCCCTCCTTTCTTTCCCCCCTCCCTCCTTTCTTTCTTATTCTCGTCATTTTTTTGTTTTTTTAATTTTTTCGCAGTTTACCATTAATTTGAAATCCGTTGTCTGATTACTGGTGGTGGGATGTATGGACACCATTCACCTCCCCCAATGATTTACTCCTTGAGAAAGCGCCACAGTTGGCGTGAAACGCGTAGGGGGGGTGTTATAGGTGATTGCACATGTTTTTTATGTAGTGCAATAAATGGTTTTTTAATTTATTTTTTTTGGCTGGTGAGTTTTCTCCTGAGCGGCAGTTACCTCAATCTATTTTTGAGTTATCTATTTAGAAACTTTAACCCACAACAGTTTCTGGCTGACGTTACCAGCTGCCCATGGTACAGAATCGATTTAATTCCTGACCCTGATTCTGCGCTCGACTATTTCCAATCCGAGTTCTTAAAACTCTGTGATACCCATGCTCCACTACGCAAAATAAGGGTACGGGGGGCCCACCTTCCATGGGTTACATCTGACCTTATAGCACTCTACCAGTTCAGGGATACCTTGTGGAAAAGCTACAAAGTAACTGGCACTACCAAGGATCTCAATCACTACAGATGCCTGCGGAACATGTGCACAAGGCAAACAAGACACGCAAAAGCACAATATTACTCTGACAATCTCCTCCAGAACACATCAAACCCAGCTAACTTCTGGAAGGTTATCAACAATATATTCCAGCCTCCTAACCATCAACAACCAAGTAATATCACTAAGTGGGATACTACTCTGACAAACCCCACTGACACTGCAAATGCATTCAATGATTACTTTGTGGGGTGTGCTACTAATTTATTAGCGAAACGCAGCCCAAACCACAAACATGAACCTCATTCTGAGAGTACCCCTATAGCCCCACCCTCTCCCAACACTGCCCACACAGCCGCACCCCCTCCCAACACTGCCCACACAGTCCCACCCCCTCCCAACACTGCTCACAGTTTTCAATTTGGCCCAGTATCTGAAGAGGAGATTACACAAGCGCTCCTCAAATTAAAACTAACCAGCCAACGTGGACCTGACTTACTGCAATCTAGGTTCCTAAGACTTGCTGCCCCAGCCATTGCCAAACCAATTGCTTCCATAGTCCACTCTATCCTGTCTGCAGGCCATATCCCTAAGACCTGGAAAACTGCCAGAGTTGTCCCAATCTTCAAAAGTGGGGACAAAAACACTGTCTCAAACTACAGGCCAATCTCTCTTCTCCCAATTCTATCCAAAGTCATGGAAAAATGTGTCCACTCCCAATTAAGCGATTTCTACACCAAGACAAATTTCCCTAGCCAATTCCAATCTGGCTTTCGTCCCAAACACTCCACTGTAACTACCCTGCTAAAAGTTTGCAATGAAATCCAGTGTGGAATGGAACGGGGACAACTCACTGGTGCAGTATTCCTAGATTTTGCAAAGGCTTTTGATACTGTTGATCATGCTATCCTGCTTAACAAACTCCAGAGCTCTGGAATAGGGAAACATGCTTTAAACTGGTTTCATTCCTACCTATCAGGAAGATCCCAACATGTGTCCATCTCGGGCTCTAACTCCAACCCCTTGGATACCACCTGTGGTGTCCCGCAAGGCTCTGTTCTGGGGCCCCTACTCTTCTCAGTGTTCATTAATGATCTTCCCACAGCTTGTAAGGAAGCCTCAATACACATGTATGCAGATGACACAATCCTGTATGCACACAGCCATAGCCTCTCTGACCTTCAACACATACTTCAATCTGACTTTTTGAGATTTAAAAATTGGATTTTCCAAATCAAACTGTTTTTAAACACTGACAAGACTGTAACAATGGTATTTGGGACCAAGGCTACATTTTTAAGCTTCCAATGACTAACTCAAGATCAGAACTAACGCTAACACCACCCTAGCCCCTGTTACTAGTTTTAAATACCTGGGCATGTGGTTTGACTCCCACTTATCATTCGGGATGCACATTGATATCCTGACATACAAAACCTATGCCAAACTAGGTGTACTCTACAGGAACACAGTTCCCACAATGGAGGCTGCGCTCGTCCGTTGGCTTCTAAATATCTCTCAGAGCTTCTTTCTCCCGCGGCTTGTCTCTCTTCGGTGTTCAGCCGGGGCAACAGTCATCCGAAAATTACAAAAAAAGTTGGAGCGCAGAGAGAAAAAAGTATTAAACAATCATTCACTTTTAATAATACACTGTACAATTTAAAACTTACAATCAAGTATAGCTGCATGCACGATGAGGATCCCGCGCCCGTCCGTCACTCGCCGTCACTACCCCTGCCCAGACCTTCTCTTTTCCACCGCGGATCACCGCTGAGTTCCGAAACCGGAAGTCAACCCGATACTGGATGGTGGGCGGGCTCTCTCGCGAGAGTGCACTGCCTGGCAATGCGAGACGTACAGGGAACCTGGCCGGATACCTCTATCGGGCAGGTGTCACACTCTAGGAAAGACGTGTGTACCTGAAACCTTAGCAACCCCTCAACGCGTTTCGCGCTCACTAGCGCTTCATCAGGAGGTAATGAGGCATGTCAGGAGGCTGCCTTATATAGGCCACCACCCCCTAATTGCCCCTAACACTAAAAACATGTGTATACATGCTGAAGGCATTTTCTAATGATATTGTGACGAAAACAAACATAAACACATTAAAAACCATAGAAATCACGCTCATCAAGTACTCAACCCTTGAAATAATTCTTAAAAGTTCTAAAAAAATTTTTTTAAAATGTTCTAAAAAAGTAGCTTATTTACAGTACAACTATTTGAATTAACATGTACTATTAAAAACCTAATTTAAAAATGCTATTCAACTAGAACCTCATTACCTAACTTGATAGTTATCCTTATGGGATATATGTATGTATATACAGTATAAGTCATCTCTTCTAACTTTAGATGGGATTCACCAAAAATTAATAATAGTATTAATAACATTAGCAATAACAATTGATTTACCCCTAACCCTTACCATAACATAAATCTGTACATATACAACGTTCTTATTAATAAAATACATACATACACATATAAATAACAATAAAATATTGACTTTGCCCCATTAATACCATATTAAAACAAATGATCTATTATTTGTAATGTTCATTAATTAATTATCAAATGTGAATTAAAGTCACGTATCTATCTAAGGAAGGGGTTAAGCTCTATCATATCATTTAACCCACCCGGTATTTTACTTCTTAATGTATATATCCAGTATTGTTCTCTATGAAGTAATTTAAGTTCTCTATTACCTTTCCTAATATCCCTTTGTACAACCTCAAGGCCTCTAAAACGTAAACCTTCTGTTACCCCATTATGGTGCTCCAAAAAATGTTGTGCTAGATTATGTACTTTCTTACCTTGTTCTACAAGGCGTTTGGCGTTTTTATACCCTTCACATGTTCACCAATTCGCACTTTTAGGGGCCGAATGGTCTTCCCAACATAACATTTTTTGCATGGGCAGTCAATGACATAAACTATAACATGTGTTTGGCATGTGATAAAATGTTTAATTTAGGGGCTAAAATACTTTTTATATTTTGTGCCTTCCTAAAAACTACCTTGGGTCTATCGGCTAACTTACTTCGTAAAATGGGGTCCATTAATAATACATCCCAGTGCTTATAAATTAATTTTCTTATCTTAGATTTCTGTTTGCAGAAATCAGCAATAAACATTGGTGTAGGATTGTCATTGGTGGGTACAACTTTCGTTTGAGGTATTAGCAGAGTATTCCTTGGTCTATTCTGACTTTTATTAAAGGATTTTTGAATCACATCTTTGTCATATCCTTTGTCCAAAAATCTCTGCCTTAAAACCTCAGATTGGTCATCACAAGCCTTTGGCTCAGAGCAATTTCTTCGAACCCTCAGAAATTGCCCATATGGTATATTGTTGAGGCAATTGGCAGAGTGATTACTTGTATAATCTAGGTAGGAATTAGCATCCACCTTTTTGAAGAAGGTTTTTGTGACAATACGATGATCCACTGCTTTTAAATTTAAATCCAAGAAATTAATTTCTACAGGATCAATTTCCCCACTTAGAACTATGTTTCGATCATTTCTGTTAAGAAATGCAATAAATTCTTCCAATAGTTCTTTGGGTCCAGACCAAATAATCAGGATATCATCTATGTATCTGCCATAATAGATCAAATATTGACGAAATCCATTATTAATCCACACATAATCCTCTTCCCATTGACCCATAAACAGCCCCGCATAATTGGGGGCAAAGCAGGTGCCCATCACTGTACCATTGATTTGAATGAAATACTCGCCCTCAAACTTTTAAGAATTATTTCAAGGGTTGAGTACTTGATGAGCGTGATTTCTATGGTTTTTAATGTGTTTATGTTTGTTTTCGTCACAATATCATTAGAAAATGCCTTCAGCATGTATACACATGTTTTTAGTGTTAGGGGCAATTAGGGGGTGGTGGCCTATATAAGGCAGCCTCCTGACATGCCTCATTACCTCCTGATGAAGCGCTAGTGAGCGCGAAACGCGTTGAGGGGTTGCTAAGGTTTCAGGTACACACGTCTTTCCTAGAGTGTGACACCTGCCCGATAGAGGTATGCGGCCAGGTTCCCTGTACGTCTCGCATTGCCAGGCAGTGCACTCTCGCGAGAGAGCCCGCCCACCATCCAGTATCGGGTTGACTTCCGGTTTTGGAACTCAGCGGTGATCCGCGGTGGAAAAGAGAAGGTCTGGGCAGGGGTAGTGACGGCGAGTGACAGACGGGCGCGGGATCCTCATCGTGCATGCAGCTATACTTGATTGTAAGTTTTAAATTGTACAGTGTATTATTAAAAGTGAATGATTGTTTGATACTTTTTTCTCTCTGCGCTCCAACTTTTTTTGTACTTTACAGGAGCAAATCCTCCCTAAGTCTCCTGGTCAGAAAGCGTATCGCACAGCAGATGCTAATGCCAATTATTGACTATGGAGACATAGTATATAGCTCGGCTCCTCAAACCCACCTTAGCAAACTTAACACCCTCTACAACTCAATTTGTCGTTTTGTTCTCCAATGCAACTACAACACACATCACTGCGAAATGCTCAAAGAACTAGATAGGGCATCACTCGAGTCTAGGCGCAAAGTTCACCTTTCCTGTCTCACCCTCAAATACTTTCTGGGCAAGCTCCCCAGCTACCTGAACAAGCTCCTAACCCCTACCAAATGCAGCACCTATCACCTGAGATCAGACTCCAAAAGACTATTCATGGTCCCAAGGCTCAACAAAGTATCCGGACGTTCCTCCTTCTCTGCGCTCTGCACAGGTACAGCCCGCCTGTGCTCAGTCCTAATGTATATTCCCGCTCACAGTGTACAGCGGCCTGCACTCACTGCTCTGTGTCTCCCGCAGGGCGGGTATAACCTGACATCCATCTCCGAGTCCATGACTATGTGCAGCCGGACCCTCCTAGGTGACCCCCCTCCCTCTCTGACGGACCTGCGCCCCCCCCGGGCAGCGGCCCTATGCTCGCTCCGCAGTGTGGTGCGGACACATCGCAGATACTGGCGCAGCCTGCGTCTGAAGAGTAAGTGTTCTGTGTGTGTGGGGGGCACGGCGGGGGGGAACATGAGGGAATGGGGGAACGCAGCAGGAGGGGTGGGCACAGGAAGGTGCTGGGGAGGAGGCGGGGGAAGGGAGCGCACAGGAGGGGATGGGGCGAAGGGCACAGGAGGGGCGGGGGGAGGGTGCGCACAGGAGGGGATGAAGGGCAAAGGAGGGGTGAGGGGGCACAGGAGAAGGCCGGAGGGGAGAGAACAAGAGGGCGCTGGAGGTTCCTTCTCATTACTCTTGTCATTCTCTCAGTGACTGCGCCCCACCATCCCGCTGCGGGAGCGAGAGACCCTGCGCTGTCCCCTCACACCACCAGCACGAGCGCACCTCCACCCCAGCACCCAGAGAACTCTCCCGAGGACCGCACCCTTAGATTGGTATCTCACCAGGGAGACGTTGGGGACCCCATCACGCGGCTTCAGGACAGTGACCCAGGAGCTATGGCTCAAAATTGCCCTCTGTGGGGGCCAGAATCTGAGGAGCGGGGGCACACGGACCCAACGCACCAGCACCCCGGGGCAGGGGACAGAGAGGGACCCTCCGGGCCAGAGGAGAAGAGCCCGGTATCCCTATTAGAGGAGGAGAGAGGAGGGGGCTCGGTGCATGGCCCTCACACAGGTCTGGGGAAGGAGGGGGAGATTGTAGAGGAAAGCAGAGAATGTGAGGAGAGAGGACCGCACACCCACCTCGAGGAGCCCAGTGGGGAGAGCCCAGAGGAGCCCGGGGGGGAGAGCCCAGAGGAGCCCGGGGGGGAGAGCCCCGGGGGGGAGAGCCCCGAGGAGCCCAGGGGGGAGAGCCCCGAGGAGCCCGGGGGGGAGAGCCTCGAGGAGCCCAGGGGGGAGAGCCCCGAGGAGCCCAGGGGGGAGAGCCTCGAGGAGCCCAGGGTGGAGAGCCCCACACAGCAGCTTGTGCATCTCCGAGACTTGCAGCTGACCGGTGGAGGAGGAAGCAGCCCATGTGTCACCGGGGCTTCTGGGAGTGACAAGGGACCCGGGGTATGTGAAGGAGTGCCGGTAAGGGGGTGCAGGTGAGAGTGTGAGGGGGTTTGGAGGAGTGCCGGTAGGGGGTACAGGTAAGAGCGAGGGGGGTTATGGAGGGGTGCCGGTAGGGGGGTACAGGTAAGAATGTGAGGGGATTTGGAGGGGTGCTGGGAGGGGGGTACAAGTAAGAGTTTGAGGGAGTTTGGAGGGGTGCCGGTTGGAGGGGTACAGGTAGAAGTGTGAGGGGGTTTGGAGGGGTGTCGGTAGGGGGTACAGGTGGAAGTGTGAGTGGGTTTGGAGGGGTGCCGGTAAGGGGTACAGGTGGAAGTGTGAGTGGGTTTGGAGGGGTGTCGGTAGGGGTGTACAGGTGAGAATGTGAGGGGGTTTGGAGGGGTGCCGGTAGGGTGTACAGGTGAGAATGTGAGGGGGTTTGGAGGGGTGTCGGTAGGGGGTACAGGTGGAAGTGTGAGTGGGTTTGGAGGGGTGTCGGTAGGGGGGTACAGGTGAGAGTGTGAGGGGGTTTGGAGGGGTGCCGGTAGGGGGTACAGGTGAGAATGTGAGGGGGTTTGGAGGGGTGTCGGTAGGGGGTACAGGTGGAAGTGTGAGGGTGTTTGGAGGGGTGCCAGTAGGGGGGTACAGGTAGAAGTGTGAGGGGGTTTGGAGGGGTGCCGGTAGGGGGTACAGGTAGAAGTGTGAGGGGGTTTGGAGGGGTGCCGGTAGGGGGGCTACAAGTGAGAGTGTGAGTGTGTTTGGAGGGGTGCCGGTAGGGGGTACAGGTAGAAGTGTGAGGGGGTTTGGAGGGGTGCCGGTAGGGGGGTAGAGGTAAAGTGTGAGGGTGTTTGGAGGGGTGCCAGTAGGGGGGTACAGGCAGAAGTGTGAGGGGGTTTGGAGGGGTGCCGGTAGGGGGTACAGGTAGAAGTGTGAGGGGGTTTGGAGGGGTGCCGGTAGGGGGGTACAGGTAGAAGTGTGAGGGGATTTGGAGGGGTGCCGGTAGGGGGATACAGGTGAGAATGTGAGGGGGTTTGGAGTGGTGCCGGTAGGGGGGTACAGGTAGAAGTGTGAGGGGGTTTGGAGGGGTGTCGGTAGGGGGTACAGGTAGAAGTGTGAGGGGGTTTGGAGGGGTGCCGGTAGGGGGGTACAGGTGAGAATGTGAAGGGGTTTGGAGGGGTGCCGGTAGGGGGTACAGGTAGAAGTGTGAGAGGGTTTGGAGGTGTGCCGGTAGGGGGGTACAGGTGAGAATGTGAGGGGGTTTGGAGGGGTGCCGGTAGGGGGGTACAGGTGAGAGTGTGAGTGGGTGTGGAGGGGTGCCGGTAGGGGGGTACAGGTAGAAGTGTGAGGGGGTTTGGAGGGGTGCCGGTAGGGGGGTACAGGTGAGAATGTGAGGGGATTTGGAGGGGTGCCGGTAGGGGGGTGCAGGTAGAAGTGTGAGGGGGTTTGGAGGGGAGCCGGTAGGGGGTACAGGTGAGAATGTGAGGGGGTTTGAAGGGGTGCCGGTAGGGGGGTACAGGTAGAAGTGCGAGGGGGTTTGGAGGGGTGCCGGTAGGGGGTACAGGTAGAAGTGTGAGGGGGTTTGGAGGGGTGCCGGTAGGGGGTACAGGTAGAAGTGTGAGGGGGTTTGGAGGGGTGCCGGTAGGGGGGTACAGGTAGAAGTGTGAGGGGGTTTGGAGGGGTGCCGGTAGGGGGTACAGGTAGAAGTGTGAGGGGGTTTGGAGGAGTGCCGGTAGGGGGTACAGGTGAGAATGTGAGGGGGTTTGGAGGGGTGCCGGTAGGGGGTACAGGTAGAAGTGTGAGGGGGTTTGGAGGGGTGCCGGTAGGGGGGTACAGGTAGAAGTGTGAGGGGGTTTGGAGGGGTGCCGGTAGGGGGTACAGGTAGAAGTGTGAGGGGGTTTGGAGGGGTGTCGGTAGGGGGGTACAGGTAGAAGTGTGAGGGGGTTTGGAGGGGTGCCGGTAGGGGGTACAGGTAGAAGTGTGAGGGGGTTTGGAGGGGTGCCGGTAGGGGGGTACAGGTAGAAGTGTGAGTGGGTTTGGAGGGGTGCCAGTAGGGGGTACAGGTAAAAGTGTGAGGATGTTTGGAGGGGTGCCGGTAGGGGGTACAGGTGAGAATGTGAGTGGGTTTGGAGGGGTGCCGGTAGGGGGTACAGGTAGAAGTGTGAGGGGGTTTGGAGGGGTGCCGGTAGGGGGGTACAGGTAGAAGTGTGGGGGTTTGGAGGGGTGCCGGTAGGGGGGTACAGGTAGAAGTGTGAGGGGGTTTGGAGGGGTGTCAGTAGGGGGGTACAGGTAGAAGTGTGAGGGGGTTTGGAGGTGTGCCGGTAGGGGGGTACAGGTAGAAGTGTGAGAGGGTTTGGAGGGGTGCCGGTAGGGGGTACAGGTAGAAGTGTGAGGGGGTTTGGAGGGGTGCCGGTAGGGGGGTACAGGTGAGAATGTGAGGGGGTTTGGAGGGGTGCCGGTAGGGGGTACAGGTAGAAGTGTGAGAGGGTTTGGAGGGGTGCCGGTAGGGGGGTACAGGTGAGAATGTGAGGGGGTTTGGAGGGGTGCCGGTAGGGGGTTACAGGTATAAGTGTGAGTGGGTTTCGAGGGGTGCCGGTAGGGGCGTACAGGTAGAAGTGCGAGGGGGTTTGGAGGGGTGCCGGTAGGGGGGTACAGGTGAGTGTGAGGGGGTTTGGAGGGGTGTCGGTAGGGGGGGTACAGGTAGAAGTGCGAGGGGGTTTGGAGGGGTGCCGGTAGGGGGGTAAAGGTAGAAGTGTGAGGGGGTTTGGAGGGGTGCCGGTAGGGGGGTACAGGTAGAAGTGTGAGGGGGTTTGGAGGGGTGCCGGTAGGGGGTACAGGTAGAAGTGTGAGAGGGTTTGGAGGGGTGCCGGTAGGTGGGTACAGGTGAGAATGTGAGGGTGTTTGGAGGTGTGCCGGTAGGGGGTACAGGTAGAAGTGTGAGGGGATTTGGAGGGGTGCCGGTAGGGGGTACAGGTAGAAGTGTGAGGGGGTTTGGAGGGGTGCCGGTAGGGGGGTACAGGTGAGAGTGTGAGGGGGTTTGGAGGGGTGTCGGTAGGGGGGTACAGGTAGAAGTGTGAAGAGGTTTGGAGGTGTCGGTAGGGGGTTACAGGTAGAAGTGTGAGGGGGTTTGGAGGGGTGTCGGTAGGGGGTGCAGGTAGAAGTGTGAGGGGGTTTGGAGGGGTACAGGTAGAAGTGTGAGGGGGTTTGGAGGGGTGCCAGTAGGGGGTACAGGTAGAAGTGTGAGGGGGTTTGGAGGGGTGCCGGTAGGGGGTACAGGTAGAAGTGTGAGAGGGTTTGGAGGGGTGCCGGTAGGGGGGTACAGGTGAGAATGTGAGGGGGTTTGGAGGTGTGCCGGTAGGGGGTACAGGTAGAAGTGTGAGGGGATTTGGAGGGGTGCCGGTAGGGGGTACAGGTAGAAGTGTGAGGGGATTTGGAGGGGTGCCGGTAGGGGGTACAGGTAGAAGTGTGAGGGGGTTTGGAGGGGTGCCGGTAGGTGGGTACAGGTAGAAGTGTGAAGGGGTTTGGAGGTGTCGGTAGGGGGTTACAGGTAGAAGTGTGAGGGGGTTTGGAGGGGTGTCGGTAGGGGGTACAGGTAGAAGTGTGAGGGGGTTTGGAGGGGTGCCGGTAGGGGGGTACAGATAGAAGTGTGAGGGGATTTGGAGGGGTGCCGGTAGGGGGGCACAGGTGAGAGTGTGAGTGGGTTTGGAGGGGTGCCGGTAGGGGGGTACAGGTAGAAGTGTGAGGGGGTTTGGAGGGGTGTCGGTAGGGGGTACAGGTAGAAGTGTGAGGGGGTTTGGAGGGGTGCCGGTAGGGGGGTACAGGTTGAAGTGTGAGGGGGTTTGGAGGGGTGCCGGTAGGGGGGTACAGGTGAGAATGTGAGGGGGTTTGGAGGTGTGCCGGTAGGGGGTACAGGTAGAAGTGTGAGGGGATTTGGAGGGGTGCCGGTAGGGGGTACAGGTAGAAGTGTGAGGGGATTTGGAGGGGTGCCGGTAGGGGGTACAGGTAGAAGTGTGAGGGGGTTTGGAGGGGTGCCGGTAGGTGGGTACAGGTAGAAGTGTGAAGGGGTTTGGAGGTGTCGGTAGGGGGTTACAGGTAGAAGTGTGAGGGGGTTTGGAGGGGTGTCGGTAGGGGGTACAGGTAGAAGTGTGAGGGGGTTTGGAGGGGTGCCGGTAGGGGGGTACAGATAGAAGTGTGAGGGGATTTGGAGGGGTGCCGGTAGGGGGGCACAGGTGAGAGTGTGAGTGGGTTTGGAGGGGTGCCGGTAGGGGGGTACAGGTAGAAGTGTGAGGGGGTTTGGAGGGGTGTCGGTAGGGGGTACAGGTAGAAGTGTGAGGGGGTTTGGAGGGGTGCCGGTAGGGGGGTACAGGTTGAAGTGTGAGGGGGTTTGGAGGGGTGCCGGTAGGGGGTACAGGTAGAAGTGTGAGGAGGTTTGGAGGGGTGCCGGTAGGGGGGTACAGGTGAGAATGTGAGGGGATTTGGAGGGGTGCCGGTAGGAGGTACAGGTAGAAGTGTGAGGAGGTTTGGAGGGGTGCCGGTAGGGGGTACAGGTAGAAGTGTGAGGGGGTTTGGAGCGGTGCCGGTAGGGGGGTACAGGTAGAAGTGTGAGGGGGTTTGGAGGGGTGCCGGTAGGGGGGTACAGGTAGAAGTGTGAGTGTGTTTGGAGGGGTGCCGGTAGGGGGGTACAGGTAGAAGTGCGAGGGGGTTTGGAGGGGTGTCAGTAGGGGGGTACAGGTAGAAGTGTGAGGGGGTTTGGATGGGTGTCGGTAGGGGGGTACAGGTAGAAGTGTGAGTGTGTTTGGAGGGGTGCCGGTAGGGGGGTAGAGGTGAGAGTGTGAGGGGATTTGGAGGGGTGCCGGTAGGGGGTACAGGTAGAAGTGTGAGGGGGTTTGGATGGGTGTCGGTAGGGGGTTACAGGTTGAAGTGTGAGGGGGTTTGGAGGGGTGCCGGTAGGGGGGTACAGGTGAGAGTGTGAGGGGATTTGGAGGGGTGCCGGTAGGGGGTACAAGTGAGAGTGTGAGGGGATTTGGAGGGGTGCCGGTAGGGGGATACAGGTATAAGTGTGAGGGGGTTTGGAGGGGTGCCGGTAGCGGGGTACAGGTAGAAGTGTGAGGGGGTTTGGAGGGGTGCCGGAAGGGGGTACAGGTGAGAGTGTGAGTGTGTTTGGAGGGGTGCCGGTAGGGGGTACAGGTAGAAGTGTGAGGGGGTTTGGAGGGGTGCCGGTAGGGGGTACAAGTAGAAGTGTGAGGGGGTTTGGAGGGGTGCCGGTAGGGGGGTACAGGTAGAAGTGTGAGGGGGTTTGGAGGGGTGCCGGTAGGGGGTACAGGTGAGAGTGTGAGTGTGTTTGGAGGGGTGCCGGTAGGGGGGTACAGGTAGAAGTGTGAGGGGGTTTGGAGGGGTGCCCGTAGGGGGGTACAGGTAGAAGTGTGAGGGGGTTTGGAGGGGTGCCGGTAGTGGGGTACAGGTAAGAGAGGTGAGCGGCTCCCTTAGATCTCACTTCCCCCTGTAGGCTCCTAACACCCAGGTACAGTGCCAGCTGCTATCAGAGGCCGCCGGGGGCTGTGACACTGGAACGTCGCACACTCTGTGCCAGCTGCTGGGAGACTCGGTGAGTTAGGCCCCGTGACAGGGCGCACACAGTGCCACTGCTTACTTACTGATTGCTTCTCTTTACAAAAGAAAAACGTGATATTAATTGTGTGTAATAGTAGCAGAGCTGTTTGTATGTGTGTTAGTAGCAGAGCTGTGTGTGTGTGTTAGTAGCAGAGCTGTGTGTGTGTTAGTAGCAGAGCTGTGTGTGTATTAGTAGCAGAGCTGTGTGTGTGTTAGTAGCAGAGCTGTGTGTGTGTGTTAGTAGCAGAGCTGTGTGTGTGTGTTAGTAGCAGAGCTGTGTGTGTGTGTTAGGACCAGCTGTGTGTGTGTTAGTAGCAGAGCTGTGTGTGTGTGTGTTAGGACCAGCTGTGTGTGTGTTAGTAGCAGAGCTGTGTGTGTGTTAGTAGCAGAGCTGTGTGTGTGTGTTAGTAGCAGAGCTGTGTGTGTGTTAGTAGCAGAGCTGTGTGTGTGTTAGTAGCAGAGCTGTGTGTGTGTTAGTAGCAGATCTGTGTCTGTGTTAGTAGCAGAGCTGTGTGTGTGTTAGTAGCAGAGCTGTGTGTGTATTAGTAGCAGAGCTGTGTGTGTTAGTAGCAGAGCTGTGTGTGTGTTAGTAGCAGAGCTGTGTGTGTGTGTTAGTAGCAGAGCTGTGTGTGTGTTAGTAGCAGAGCTGTGTGTGTGTTAGTAGCAGAGCTGTGTCTGTGTTAGTAGCAGAGCTGTGTGTGTGTTAGTAGCAGAGCTGTGTGTGTGTTAGTAGCAGAGCTGTGTGTGTGTTAGTAGCAGAGCTGTGTGTGTGTTAGTAGCAGAGCTGTGTGTGTTAGTAGCAGAGCTGTGTGTGTGTTAGTAGCAGAGCTGTGTGTGTGTTAGTAGCAGAGCTGTGTGTGTGTTCGTAGCAGAGCTGTGTGTGTATTAGTAGCAGAGCTGTGTGTGTTAGTAGCAGAGCTGTGTGTGTGTTAGTAGCAGATCTGTGTCTGTGTTAGTAGCAGAGCTGTGTGTGTGTTAGTAGCAGAGCTGTGTGTGTTAGTAGCAGAGCTGTGTGTGTGTTAGTAGCAGAGCTGTGTGTGTGTTAGTAGCAGATCTGTGTCTGTGTTAGTAGCAGAGCTGTGTGTGTGTTAGTAGCAGAGCTGTGTGTGTGTTAGTAGCAGAGCTGTGTGTGTTAGTAGCAGAGCTGTGTGTTAGTAGCAGAGCTGTGTGTCTGTTAGTAGCAGAGCTGTGTGTGTGTTAGTAGCAGAGCTGTGTGTGTGTTAGTAGCAGAGCTGTGTGTGTGTTAGTAGCAGAGCTGTGTGTGTGTTAGTAGCAGAGCTGTGTGTGTGTTAGTAGCAGAGCTGTGTGTGTGTGTTAGTAGCAGAGCTGTGTCTGTGTTAGTAGCAGAGCTGTGTGTGTGTTAGTAGCAGATCTGTGTCTGTTAGTAGCAGAGCTGTGTGTGTGTTAGTAGCAGATCTGTGTCTGTGTTAGTAGCAGAGCTGTGTGTGTGTTAGTAGCAGAGCTGTGTGTGTTAGTAGCAGAGCTGTGTGTGTGTTAGTAGCAGAGCTGTGTGTGTGTTAGTAGCAGAGCTGTCTGTGTAAGTAGCAGAGCTGTGTGTGTGTTAGTAGCAGAGCTGTGTGTGTTAGTAGCAGAGCTGTGTGTGTGTTAGTAGCAGAGCTGTGTGTGTGTTAGTAGCAGAGCTGTGTGTGTGTTCGTAGCAGAGCTGTGTGTGTATTAGTAGCAGAGCTGTGTGTGTTAGTAGCAGAGCTGTGTGTGTGTTAGTAGCAGAGCTGTGTGTGTGTTAGTAGCAGAGCTGTGTGTGTGTTAGTAGCAGAGCTGTGTGTGTTAGTAGCAGAGCTGTGTGTGTATTAGTAGCAGAGCTGTGTGTGTTAGTAGCAGAGCTGTGTGTGTGTTAGTAGCAGAGCTGTGTGTGTGTTAGTAGCAGAGCTGTGTCTGTGTGTTAGTAGCAGAGCTGTGTGTGTGTGTTAGTAGCAGAGCTGTGTCTGTGTTAGTAGCAGAGCTGTGTGTGTGTTAGTAGCAGAGCTGTGTCTGTGTTAGTAGCAGAGCTGTGTGTGTGTTAGTAGCAGAGCTGTGTGTGTGTTAGTAGCAGAGCTGTGTGTGTGTTAGTAGCAGAGCTGTGTGTGTGTTAGTAGCAGAGCTGTGTGTGTGTGTTAGTAGCAGAGCTGTGTCTGTGTTAGTAGCAGAGCTGTGTGTGTGTTAGTAGCAGAGCTGTGTCTGTGTTAGTAGCAGAGCTGTGTGTGTGTTAGTAGCAGAGCTGTGTGTTAGTAGCAGAGCTGTGTGTGTTAGTAGCAGAGCTGTGTGTGTGTGTTAGGACCAGCTGTGTGTGTGTTAGTAGCAGAGCTGTGTGTGTGTGTTAGGACCAGCTGTGTGTGTGTTAGTAGCAGAGCTGTGTGTGTGTTAGTAGCAGAGCTGTGTGTGTGTGTTAGTAGCAGAGCTGTGTCTGTGTTAGTAGCAGAGCTGTGTGTGTGTTAGTAGCAGATCTGTGTCTGTTAGTAGCAGAGCTGTGTGTGTGTTAGTAGCAGATCTGTGTCTGTGTTAGTAGCAGAGCTGTGTGTGTGTTAGTAGCAGAGCTGTGTGTGTTAGTAGCAGAGCTGTGTGTGTGTTAGTAGCAGAGCTGTGTGTGTGTTAGTAGCAGAGCTGTCTGTGTAAGTAGCAGAGCTGTGTGTGTGTTAGTAGCAGAGCTGTGTGTGTTAGTAGCAGAGCTGTGTGTGTGTTAGTAGCAGAGCTGTGTGTGTGTTAGTAGCAGAGCTGTGTGTGTGTTCGTAGCAGAGCTGTGTGTGTATTAGTAGCAGAGCTGTGTGTGTTAGTAGCAGAGCTGTGTGTGTGTTAGTAGCAGAGCTGTGTGTGTGTTAGTAGCAGAGCTGTGTGTGTGTTAGTAGCAGAGCTGTGTGTGTTAGTAGCAGAGCTGTGTGTGTATTAGTAGCAGAGCTGTGTGTGTTAGTAGCAGAGCTGTGTGTGTGTTAGTAGCAGAGCTGTGTGTGTGTTAGTAGCAGAGCTGTGTCTGTGTGTTAGTAGCAGAGCTGTGTGTGTGTGTTAGTAGCAGAGCTGTGTCTGTGTTAGTAGCAGAGCTGTGTGTGTGTTAGTAGCAGAGCTGTGTCTGTGTTAGTAGCAGAGCTGTGTGTGTGTTAGTAGCAGAGCTGTGTGTGTGTTAGTAGCAGAGCTGTGTGTGTTAGTAGCAGAGCTGTGTGTGTGTGTGTTAGGACCAGCTGTGTGTGTGTTAGTAGCAGAGCTGTGTGTGTGTGTTAGGACCAGCTGTGTGTGTGTTAGTAGCAGAGCTGTGTGTGTGTTAGTAGCAGAGCTGTGTGTGTGTTAGTAGCAGAGCTGTGTGTGTGTTAGTAGCAGAGCTGTGTCTGTGTTAGTAGCAGAGCTGTGTGTGTTAGTAGCAGAGCTGTGTCTGTGTTAGTAGCAGAGCTGTGTGTGTTAGTAGCAGAGCTGTGTGTGTGTTAGTAGCAGAGCTGTGTGTGTGTTGCACTGTCATGCATTGCTGTTCTTGTTCGCAGGGGGCAGGGTTTGCAGTGACTCCGTTGTCCTGGTGCCCGCATTTGGCGTCTGTGTGCGCAGTTCCGTCCTGCGGTCTGGACGTGACACAGCCGTGTGCAGAGTGCGGCAGTGACCAGGAGAACTGGGTCTGTCTGACATGTTATCAGGTAACACACTACTCTCACAGCCTCAGCAACACGCCATACACTCTACACACGTGCTGTACCTCTCTCTCGCTCTCTCAGGTGCTGTGGGAGGTGTCGTTGTTCGCAAACTCACAAACACAGGTCGTAGATAATGAGTAGTTTATTGCATAGTAAAGCACAGAGTTTGATCATACACATTCAAAAGTCAATGAGACTCTGCCAGGGGTGTGCAAGCAGACTCTATATACATGTTATATTCCTTTGTTTAAAATAGGTTACTAGACAGAATATAACCACTCCTTAATTCTTAAACCAATCATCTTACAGATCATTAAAACCTGGTTAAAACTGGATTAAAACAGCTCTGTATAGGAATCAGGTACTTCTTGATACCAGGAATGTGGGCGTTACTTCAGGCACAGTCGTAAATCTACTGTGAGCGAATCTCACTCGCACCACACACACACACACACACACACAGTCACACACACACACACACACACACACACACACACACACACACACACACACACACACACACACACACACACACACACACACACACACACACACACACACACACACACACACACACAGTCACACACACACACAGTCACACACACACACAGTCACACACACACACACACACACACACACACACACACACACACACACACACACACACACACACACACACACACACACACACACACACACACACACATTCTTACACATAAAATGGACACTAAAAAACAGAACAGACAAAATGGAAACAGAACATCGCCTGTACTCCTTCTCCAGAGACCCCCCAGTCCATTTCAGTAATATCAACAGTATTTTAATTTCAGCAATATTATCTCATCAGAGGTATGTCTCTCAGCACAGAGTACACGCGCTCTCTCTCCCTCTCTCAGGTGCTGTGTGGAAGGTATGTCTCTCAGCACAGAGTACACGCGCTCTCTCTCCCTCTCTCAGGTGCTGTGTGGAAGGTATGTCTCTCACCACATGGTGTCACACGGAGTCACGTCTGGTCATGATCTTGTGCTCAGTTTCTCAGACCTATCAGTTTGGTGCTACAGCTGCGAGACCTACGTACACCATCAGGTGACAACTGTCTCTTAGTGTCTCTGGCTGTCTCTGTGTGTGCTTCTCTCTCTCTCTCTTTGCTGTCTCTGGGTCTGCTTCTCTCCGACTGTCTCTGTGTCTGTGCTTCTCTCTCTTACTGTCTCTCTTTGCATCTCTCTCTGACTGTCTCTCTGTCTGTCTCTCTGTGCTTCTCTCTCTGACTGTCTCTCTGTCTGTCTCTCTGTACTTCTCTCTCTTACTGTCTCTCTGTGCTTCTCTCTCTGACTGTCTCTCTGTCTGTCTCTCTGTACTTCTCTCTCTTACTGTCTCTCTGTGCTTCTCTCTCTGACTGTCTCTCTGTCTGTCTCTCTGTGCTTCTCTCTCTGACTGTCTCTCTGTCTGTCTCTCAGTGCTTCTCTCTCTGTGCTTATCTCTCTGACTGTCTCTGTGTCTGTGCTTCTCTCTCTTACTGTCTCTCTGTGCTTCTCTCTCCGACTGTCTCTGTGTCTGTGCTTCTCTCTCTGACTGTCTCTCTGTCTGTCTCTCTCTCTCTCAGGCATTACACGCAGCGAAGCGCTCTGCATACTACGCCAAATTTGGGGAGGAAATGGCAATGATATAAGTCCTGTTCCAGAATCCTCTGTATACACACACGGTGCCTCCCTCTGTATACACACACGGTGCCTCCCTCTGTATACACACGGTGCCTCCCTCTGTATACACACGGTGCCTCCCTCTGTATACACACACGGTGCCTCCCTCTGTATACACACACGGTGCCTCCCTCTGTATACACACGGTGCCTCCCTCTGTATACACACACGGTGCTGCGCCCTCTGTATACACACACGGTGCCTCCCTCTGTATACACACACGGTGCCGCTCCCTCTGTATACACACACGGTGCCTCCCTCTGTATACACACGGTGCCTCCCTCTGTATACACACGGTGCCTCCCTCTGTATACACACACGGTGCCTCCCTCTGTATACACACACGGTGCCTCCCTCTGTATACACACGGTGCCTCCCTCTGTATACACACACGGTGCCGCGCCCTCTGTATACACACACGGTGCCTCCCTCTGTATACACACACGGTGCCGCTCCCTCTGTATACACACACGGTGCCGCTCCCTCTGTATACACACACGGTGCCGCTCCCTCTGTATACACACACGGTGCCGCTCCCTCTGTATACACACACGGTGCCGCTCCCTCTGTATACACACGGTGCCGCTCCCTCTGTATACATACACGGTGCCTCCCTCTGTATACACACACGGTGCCGCGCCCTCTGTATACACACACGGTGCCGCGCCCTCTGTATACACACACGGTGCCTCCCTATTAAACATGACTTTTATATTGTTTGTTTTTCTGATATACAAATATTTTATCATCAAACTGGCGTCAACTTGTCACTACTTTCTTCTAATGTATCTGGCAGGGGAGGGGTTAAGTGATGCTCTGGCAGGGGAGGGGTTAAGTGATGCTAGGGGAGGGGATAAGCGACGCTCTGGCAGGGGAGGGGTTAAGCGACGCTCTGGCAGGGGAGGGGTTAAGCGACGCTCTGGCAGGGGAGGGGTTAAGCGATGCTCTGGCAGGGGAGGGGTTAAGCGATGCTCTGGCAGGGGAGGGGTTAAGCGATGCTCCGGCAGGGGAGGGGTTAAGCGATGCTCTGGCAGGGGAGGGGTTAAGCGATGCTCTGGCAGGGGAGGGGTTAAGTGATGCTCTGGCAGGGGAGGGGTTAAGCGATGCTCTGGCAGGGGAGGGGTTAAGCGATGCTCTGGCAGGGGAAGGGTTAAGTGATGCTCTGGCAGGGGAGGGGTTAAGCGATGCTCTGGCAGGGGAGGGGTTAAGCGATGCTCTGGCAGGGGAGGGGTTACGCGATGCTCTGGCAGGGGAGGGGTTAAGCGATGCTAGGAGAGGGGATAAGCGATGCTCTGGCCGGGGAGGGGTTAAGCGATGCTAGGGGAGGGGATAAGTGATGCTCTGGCAGGGGAGGGGTTAAGCGACGCTCTGGCAGGGGAGGGGTTAAGCGATGCTAGGGGAGGGGTTAAGCGACGCTCTGGCAGGGGAGGGGTTAAGCGACGCTCTGGCAGGGGAGTGGTTAAGCGACGCTCTGGCAGGGGAGGGGTTAAGCGACGCTCTGGCAGGGGAGGGGTTAAGTGATGCTCTGGCAGGGGAGGGGTTTAGTGATGCTCTGGCAGGGGAGGGGTTAAGCGATGCTCTGGCAGGGGAGGGGTTAAGCGACGCTCTGACAGGGGAGGGGTTAAGCGATGCTCTGGCAGGAGAGGGGATAAGCGATGCTCTGGCACGGGAGGGGTTAAGCGATGCTCTGGCAGGGGAGGGGTTAAGCGATGCTAGGGAGGGGATAAGCGATGCTCTGGCAGGGGAGGGGTTAAGTGATGCTCTGGCAGGGGAGGGGTTAAGCGATGCTCTGGCAGGGGAGGGGTTAAGCGATGCTAGGGGAGGGGATGCTCTGGCAGGGGAGGGGTTAAGCGATGCTAGGCGAGGGGATAAGCGATGCTCTGGCAGGGGAGGGGATAAGCGATGCTAGGGGAGGGGTTAAGCGATGCTCTGGCAGGGGAGGGGTTAAGCGATGCTCTGGCAGGGGAGGGGTTAAGTGATGCTCTGGCAGGGGAGGGGTTAAGCGATGCTCTGGCAGGGGAAGGGTTAAGTGATGCTAGGGGAGGGGATAGGCGATGCTCTGGCAGGGGAGGGGTTAAGTGATGCTCTGGCAGGGGAGGGGTTAAGCGATGCTAGGGGAGGGGATAAGCGATGCTCTGGCAGTGGAGGGGTTAAGCGACGCTCTGGCAGGGGAGGGGTTAAGTGATGCTAGGGGAGGGGATAAGCGACGCTCTGGCAGGGGAGGGGTTAAGCGACGCTCTGGCAGGGGAGGGGTTAAGCGACGCTCTGGCAGGGGAGGGGTTAAGCGATGCTCTGGCAGGGGAGGGGTTAAGTGATGCTCTGGCAGGGGAGGGGTTAAGCGATGCTCTGGCAGGGGAGGGGTTAAGCGATGCTCTGGCAGGGGAGGGGTTAAGCGATGCTCTGTCAGGGGAGGGGTTACGCGATGCTCTGGCAGGGGAGGGGTTAAGCGATGCTAGGGGAGGGGATAAGCGATGCTCTGGCCGGGGAGGGGTTAAGCGATGCTAGGGGAGGGGATAAGTGATGCTCTGGCAGGGGAGGGGTTAAGCGACGCTCTGGCAGGGGAGGGGTTAAGCGATGCTAGGGGAGGGGTTAAGCGACGCTCTGGCAGGGGAGGGGTTAAGCGACGCTCTGGCAGGGGAGGGGTTAAGCGACGCTCTGGCAGGGGAGGGGTTAAGCGATGCTCTGGCAGGGGAGGGGTTAAGTGATGCTCTGGCAGGGGAGGGGTTTAGTGATGCTCTGGCAGGGGAGGGGTTAAGCGATGCTCTGGCAGGGGAGGGGTTAAGCGACGCTCTGACGGGAGGGGTTAAGCGATGCTCTGGCAGGAGAGGGGATAAGCGATGCTCTGGCACGGGAGGGGTTAAGCGATGCTAGGGAGGGGATAAGCGATGCTCTCGCAGGGGAGGGGTTAAGTGATGCTCTGGCAGGGGAGGGGTTAAGCGATGCTCTGGCAGGGGAGGGGTTAAGCGATGCTAGGGAGGGGATAAGCGATGCTCTGGCAGGGGAGGGGTTAAGTGATGCTCTGGCAGGGGAGGGGTTAAGCGATGCTCTGGCAGGGGAGGGGTTAAGCGATGCTAGGGGAGGGGATAAGCGATGCTCTGGCAGGGGAGGGGTTAAGTGATGCTCTGGCAGGGGAGGGGTTAAGCGATGCTAGGGGAGGGGATAAGCGATGCTCTGGCAGAGGAGGGTTTAAGCGATGCTCTGGCAGGTGAGGGGTTAAGCGATGCTAGGCGAGGGGATAAGCGATGCTCTGGCAGGTGAGGGGTTAAGCGATGCTAGGCGAGGGGATAAGCGATGCTCTGGCAGGGGAGGGTTTAAGTGATGCTCTGGCAGGGGAGGGGATAAGCGATGCTCTGGCAGGGGAGGGGATAAGCGATGCTCTGGCAGGGGAGGGGTTAAGTGATGCTCTGGCAGGGGAGGGGTTAAGTGATGCTCTGGCAGGGGAGGGGTTAAGCGATGCTCTGGCAGGGGAAGGGTTAAGCGATGCTAGGGGAGGGGATAGGCGATGCTCTGGCAGGGGAGGGGTTAAGCGATGCTCTGGCAGGGGAGGGGTTAAGCGATGCTAGGGGAGGGGATAAGTGATGCTCTGGCAGGGGAGGGGATAAGTGATGCTATGGGAGGGGATAAGCGATGCTCTGGCAGGGGAGGGGTTAAGCGATGCTCTGGCAGGGGAGGGGTTTAGTGATGCTCTGGCAGGGGAGGGGTTAAGCGATGCTCTGGAAGGGGAGGGGTTAAGCGATGCTCTGGCAGGGGAGGGGTTAAGTGATGCTCTGGCAGGGGAGGGGTTTAGTGATGCTCTGGCAGGGGAGGGGTTTAGTGATGCTCTGGCAGGGGAGGGGATAAGCGGTGCTCTGGCAGGGGAGGGGTTAAGCAAGGCTCTGGCAGGGGAGAGGATAAGCAATGCTCTGGCAGGGGAGGGGTTAAGCGATGCTCTGGCAGGGGAGGGGTTAAGTGACGCCCTGGCATGGGAGGGGTTAAGCGATACTCTGGCAGGGGAGGGGTTAAGCGATGCTCTGGCAGGGGAGGGGAGGAGCGATGCTCTGGCAGGGGAGGGGTTAAGCGATGCTCTGGGAGGGGAGGAGCGATGCTCTGGCAGGGGAGGGGTTAAGCGATGCTCTGGCAGGGGAGGGGATAAGCGGTGCTCTGGCAGGGGAGGGGTTAAGCAAGGCTCTGGCAGGGGAGAGGATAAGCGATGCTCTGGCAGGGGAGGGGTTAAGCGATGCTCTGGCAGGGGAGGGGTTAAGTGACGCCCTGGCATGGGAGGGGTTAAGCGATACTCTGGCAGGGGAGGGGTTAAGCGATGCTCTGGCAGGGGAGGGGAGGAGCGATGCTCTGGCAGGGGAGGGGTTAAGCGATGCTCTGGGAGGGGAGGAGCAATGCTCTGGCAGGGGAGGGGTTAAGCGATGCTCTGGCAGGGGAGGGGAGGAGCGATGCTCTGGCAGGGGAGGGGTTAAGCGATGCTCTGGCAGGGGAGGGTTTAAGCTATGCTCTGGCAGGGGAGGGGTTAAGCGATGCTCTGGCAGGGGAGGGGTTTAGTGATGCTCTGGCAGGGGAGGGGTTTAGTGATGCTCTGGCAGGGGAGGGGTTTAGTGATGCCCTGGCATGGGAGGGGTTAAGCGATACTCTGGCAGGGGAGGGGTTAAGCGATGCTCTGGCAGGGGAGGGGAGGAGCGATGCTCTGGCAGGGGAGGGGTTAAGCGATGCTCTGGGAGGGGAGGAGCAATGCTCTGGCAGGGGAGGGGTTAAGCGATGCTCTGGCAGGGGAGGGGAGGAGCGATGCTCTGGCAGGGGAGGGGTTAAGCGATGCTCTGGCAGGGGAGGGTTTAAGCTATGCTCTGGCAGGGGAGGGGTTAAGCGATGCTCTGGCAGGGGAGGGGAGGAGCGATGCTCTGGCAGGGGAGGGGATAAGCGATGCTCTGGCAGGGGAGGGTTTAAGTGATGCTCTGGCAGGGGAGGGGAGAAGCGATGCTCTGGCAGGGGAGGGGATTAGCGATGCTCTGGCAGGGGAGGGGTTAAGCGATGCTCTGGCAGGGGAGGGGATAAGCGATGCTCTGGCAGGGGAGGGGTTAAGCGATGCTCTGGCAGGGGAGAGGATAAGCGATGCTCTGGCAGGGGAGGGGTTAAGTGATGCCCTGGCAGGGGAGCGGTTAAGCGATGCTCTGGCAGGGGAGGGGTTAAGCGATGCTCTGGCAGGGGAGGGGTTAAGTGATGCCCTGGCAGGGGAGGGGATAAGCGATGCTCTGGCAGGGGAGGGGTTAAGTGATGCCCTGGCAGGGGAGAGGTTAAGCGATGCTCTGGCAGGGGAGGGGTTAAGCGATGCTCTGGCAGGGGAGGGGTTAAGCGATGCTCTGGCAGGGGAGGGGTTAAGCGATGCTCTGGCAGGGGAGGGGTTAAGCGATGCTCTGGCAGGGGAGGGCTTAAGCGATGCTCGGGGAGGGGAGGGGTTAAGTGATGCTCTGGCAGGGGAGGGGATAAGTGATGCATTGGCAGGGGAGGGGTTAAGCGATGCTCTGGCAGGGGAGAGGATAAGCTATGCTCTGGCAGGGGAGGGGTTAAGTGATGCTCTGGCAGGGGAGGGGATAAGCGATGCTCTGGCAGGGGAGGGGTTAAGCGATGCTCTGGCAGGGGAGAGGTTAAGAGATGCTCTGGCAGGGGAGGGGTTAAGCGATGCTAGGGGAGGGGAGGAGCGATGCTCTGGCAGGGGAGGGGTTAAGCGATGCTCTGGCAGGGGAGGGGTTAAGTGATGCTCTGGCAGGGGAGGGGTTAAGTGACGCTGTGGCAGGGGAGGGGTTAAGCGATGCTCTGGCAGGGGAGGGGTTAAGCGATGCTCTGGCAGGGGAGGGGTTAAGCTATGCTCTGGCAGGGGAGGGGTTAAGCGATGCTCTGGCAGGGGAGGGGTTTAGTGATGCTCTGGCAGGGGAGGGGTTTAGTGATGCTCTGGCAGGGGAGGGGTTAAGCGATGCTCTGGCAGGGGAGGGGTTAAGCGATGCTCTGGCAGGGGAGGGGATTAGCGATGCTCTGGCAGGGGAGGGGTTAAGCGATGCTCTGGCAGGGGAGGGGATAAGCGATGCTCTGGCAGGGGAGGGGTTAAGCGATGCTCTGGCAGGGGAGGGGATTAGCGATGCTCTGGCAGGGGAGGGGTTAAGCGATGCTCTGGCAGGGGAGGGGATAAGCGATGCTCTGGCAGGGGAGGGGTTAAGCGATGCTCTGGCAGGGGAGAGGATAAGCGATGCTCTGGCAGGGGAGGGGTTAAGTGATGCTCTGGCAGGGGAGGGGTTAAGTGATGCTCTGGCAGGGGAGGGGTTAAGCGATGCTCTGGCAAGGGAAGGGTTAAGCGATGCTAGGGGAGGGGATAGGCGATGCTCTGGCAGGGGAGGGGTTAAGCGATGCTCTGGCAGGGGAGGGGTTAAGCGATGCTAGGGGAGGGGATAAGTGATGCTCTGGCAGGGGAGGGGATAAGTGATGCTATGGGAGGGGATAAGCGATGCTCTGGCAGGGGAGGGGTTAAGCGATGCTCTGGCAGGGGAGGGGTTTAGTGATGCTCTGGCAGGGGAGGGGTTAAGCGATGCTCTGGAAGGGGAGGGGTTAAGCGATGCTCTGGCAGGGGAGGGGTTAAGTGATGCTCTGGCAGGGGAGGGGTTTAGTGATACTCTGGCAGGGGAGGGGTTTAGTGATGCTCTGGCAGGGGAGGGGATAAGCGGTGCTCTGGCAGGGGAGGGGTTAAGCAAGGCTCTGGCAGGGGAGAGGATAAGCGATGCTCTGGCAGGGGAGGGGTTAAGCGATGCTCTGGCAGGGGAGGGGTTAAGTGACGCCCTGGCATGGGAGGGGTTAAGCGATACTCTGGCAGGGGAGGGGTTAAGCGATGCTCTGGCAGGGGAGGGGAGGAGCGATGCTCTGGCAGGGGAGGGGTTAAGCGATGCTCTGGGAGGGGAGGAGCGATGCTCTGGCAGGGGAGGGGTTAAGCGATGCTCTGGCAGGGGAGGGGATAAGCGGTGCTCTGGCAGGGGAGGGGTTAAGCAAGGCTCTGGCAGGGGAGAGGATAAGCGATGCTCTGGCAGGGGAGGGGTTAAGCGATGCTCTGGCAGGGGAGGGGTTAAGTGACGCCCTGGCATGGGAGGGGTTAAGCGATACTCTGGCAGGGGAGGGGTTAAGCGATGCTCTGGCAGGGGAGGGGAGGAGCGATGCTCTGGCAGGGGAGGGGTTAAGCGATGCTCTGGGAGGGGAGGAGCAATGCTCTGGCAGGGGAGGGGTTAAGCGATGCTCTGGCAGGGGAGGGGAGGAGCGATGCTCTGGCAGGGGAGGGGTTAAGCGATGCTCTGGCAGGGGAGGGTTTAAGCTATGCTCTGGCAGGGGAGGGGTTAAGCGATGCTCTGGCAGGGGAGGGGTTTAGTGATGCTCTGGCAGGGGAGGGGTTTAGTGATGCTCTGGCAGGGGAGGGGTTTAGTGATGCCCTGGCATGGGAGGGGTTAAGCGATACTCTGGCAGGGGAGGGGTTAAGCGATGCTCTGGCAGGGGAGGGGAGGAGCGATGCTCTGGCAGGGGAGGGGTTAAGCGATGCTCTGGGAGGGGAGGAGCAATGCTCTGGCAGGGGAGGGGTTAAGCGATGCTCTGGCAGGGGAGGGGAGGAGCGATGCTCTGGCAGGGGAGGGGTTAAGCGATGCTCTGGCAGGGGAGGGTTTAAGCTATGCTCTGGCAGGGGAGGGGTTAAGCGATGCTCTGGCAGGGGAGGGGAGGAGCGATGCTCTGGCAGGGGAGGGGATAAGCGATGCTCTGGCAGGGGAGGGGAGAAGCGATGCTCTGGCAGGGGAGGGGATTAGCGATGCTCTGGCAGGGGAGGGGATTAGCGATGCTCTGGCAGGGGAGGGGTTAAGCGATGCTCTGGCAGGGGAGGGGATAAGCGATGCTCTGGCAGGGGAGGGGTTAAGCGATGCTCTGGCAGGGGAGAGGATAAGCGATGCTCTGGCAGGGGAGGGGTTAAGTGATGCCCTGGCAGGGGAGCGGTTAAGCGATGCTCTGGCAGGGGAGGGGTTAAGCGATGCTCTGGCAGGGGAGGGGTTAAGTGATGCCCTGGCAGGGGAGGGGATAAGCGATGCTCTGGCAGGGGAGGCGTTAAGTGATGCCCTGGCAGGGGAGAGGTTAAGCGATGCTCTGGCAGGGGAGGGGTTAAGCGATGCTCTGGCAGGGGAGGGGTTAAGCGATGCTCTGGCAGGGGAGGGGTTAAGCGATGCTCTGGCAGGGGAGGGGTTAAGCGATGCTCTGGCAGGGGAGGGCTTAAGCGATGCTCGGGGAGGGGAGGGGTTAAGTGATGCTCTGGCAGGGGAGGGGATAAGTGATGCATTGGCAGGGGAGGGGTTAAGCGATGCTCTGGCAGGGGAGAGGATAAGCTATGCTCTGGCAGGGGAGGGGTTAAGTGATGCTCTGGCAGGGGAGGGGATAAGCGATGCTCTGGCAGGGGAGGGGTTAAGCGATGCTCTGGCAGGGGAGAGGTTAAGAGATGCTCTGGCAGGGGAGGGGTTAAGCGATGCTAGGGGAGGGGAGGAGCGATGCTCTGGCAGGGGAGGGGTTAAGCGATGCTCTGGCAGGGGAGGGGTTAAGTGATGCTCTGGCAGGGGAGGGGTTAAGTGACGCTGTGGCAGGGGAGGGGTTAAGCGATGCTCTGGCAGGGGAGGGGTTAAGCGATGCTCTGGCAGGGGAGGGGTTAAGCTATGCTCTGGCAGGGGAGGGGTTAAGCGATGCTCTGGCAGGGGAGGGGTTTAGTGATGCTCTGGCAGGGGAGGGGTTTAGTGATGCTCTGGCAGGGGAGGGGTTAAGCGATGCTCTGGCAGGGGAGGGGTTAAGCGATGCTCTGGCAGGGGAGGGGATTAGCGATGCTCTGGCAGGGGAGGGGTTAAGCGATGCTCTGGCAGGGGAGGGGATAAGCGATGCTCTGGCAGGGGAGGGGTTAAGCGATGCTCTGGCAGGGGAGGGGATTAGCGATGCTCTGGCAGGGGAGGGGTTAAGCGATGCTCTGGCAGGGGAGGGGATAAGCGATGCTCTGGCAGGGGAGGGGTTAAGCGATGCTCTGGCAGGGGAGAGGATAAGCGATGCTCTGGCAGGGGAGGGGTTAAGTGATGCCCTGGCAGGGGAGGGGTTAAGCGATGCTCTGGCAGGGGAGGGATTAAGTGATGCCCTGGCAGGGGAGGGGATAAGCGATGCTCTGGCAGGGGAGGGGATAAGCGATGCTCTGGCAGGGGAGGGGTTAAGTGATGCTCTGGCAGGGGAGAGGATAAGCGATGCTCTGGCAGGGGAGGGGTTAAGTGATGCCCTGGCAGGGGAGCGGTTAAGCGATGCTCTGGCAGGGGAGGGATTAAGTGATGCCCTGGCAGGGGAGGGGATAAGCGATGCTCTGGCAGGGGAGGGGTTAAGTGATGCCCTGGCAGGGGAGGGGTTAAGCGATGCTCTGGCAAGGGAGGGGTTAAGCGATGCTCTGGCAGGGGAGAGGAGGAGCGATGCTCTGGCAGGGGAGGGGTTAAGCGATGCTCTGGCAGGGGAGGGGAGGAGCGATGCTCTGGCAGGGGAGGGGATAAGCGATGCTCTGGCAGGGGAGGGCTTAAGCGATGCTCGGGGAGGGGAGGGGTTAAGTGATGCTCTGGCAGGGGAGGGGATAAGTGATGCTCTGGCAGGGGAGGGGATAAGTGATGCTCGGGGAGGGGAGGGGTTAAGTGACGCTCTGGCAGGGGAGGGGATAAGTGATGCCCTGGCAGGGGAGGGGATAAGTGATGCTCTGGCAGGGGAGGGGTTAAGCGATGCTCTGGCAGGGGAGGGGTTAAGCGATGCTCTGGCAGGGGAGGGGTTAAGCGATGCTCTGGCAGGGGAGGGGTTAAGCGATGCTCTGGCAGGGGAGAGGATAAGCTATGCTCTGGCAGGGGAGGGGTTAAGTGATGCTCTGGCAGGGGAGGGGATAAGCGATGCTCTGGCAGGGGAGGGGTTAAGCGATGCTCTGGCAGGGGAGAGGTTAAGAGATGCTCTGGCAGGGGAGGGGTTAAGCGATGCTAGGGGAGGGGAGGAGCGATGCTCTGGCAGGGGAGGGGTTAAGCGATGCTCGAGGAGGGGAGGGGTTAAGTGATGCTCTGGCAGGGGAGGTGATAAGCGACACTCTGGCAGGGGAGGGGAGGAGCGATGCTCTGGCAGGGGAGGGGAGGAGCAATGCTCTGGCAGGGGAGGGGTTAAGTGATGCTCTGGCAGGGGAGGGGTTAAGTGATGCTCTGGCAGGGGACGGGATAAGCGATGCTCTGGCAGGGGAGGGGATAAGCGATGCTCTGGCAGGGGAGGGGTTAAGCGATGCTCTGGCAGGGGAGGGGATAAGCGATGCTCTGGCAGGGGAGGGGATAAGCGATGCTCTGGCAGGGGAGGGGATAAGTGATGCTCTGGCAGGGGAGGGGATAAGTGATGCTCTGGCAGGGGAGGGGTTAAGCGATGCTCGGGGAGGGGTTAAGTGATGCTAGGGGAGGGGATAAGCAATGCTCTGGCAGGGGAGGGGTTAAGCGATGCTCTGGCAGGGGAGGGGATAAGCGATGCTCTGGCAGGGGAGAGGTTAAGCGATGCTCGGGGAGGGGTTAAGTGATGCTAGGGGAGGGGTTAAGCGATGCTCTGGCAGGGGAGGGGATAAGCGATGCTCTGGCAGGGGAGGGGATAAGCGATGCTCTGGCAGGGGAGGGGATAAGTGATGCTCTGGCAGGGGAGGGGATATATGAGTGAGGGCGATGGATGGAGACGCAGAGGTGACTGTCACAGAGGAGACGCTGCGCTGTGTGATGGATCAATCCGGTGACCAGCGGTTACGCAGGAGACAGACAGTGTAGGGGACAGTGTGACACACAATGCTTTATGTAAGTAAGTTCCAGGAGCCAGAGACAAAACCAAGCATGACCGAGGACAAGAATGGAAACGTCATCTGTCCTTGTTAGTTTGGAGGGGACAGGCTGTGTGTCCCTCTGTGTGTGTGTGTGTGTGTGTGTGTGTGTGTGTGTGTGTGTGTGTGTGTGTGTGTGTGTGTGTGTGTGTGTGTGTGCAGTGACAGGAGGGGACAGGCTGCGTGTCCCTGTGTGTGTGTGTGCAGTGACAGGAGGGGACAGGCTGCGTGTCCCTGTGTGTGTGTGAGTGTGTGCGCAGTGACAGGAGGGGACAGGCTGCGTGTCCCTGTGTGTGTGTGCAGTGACTGGAGGGGACAGGCTGCGTGTCCCTGTGTGTGTGCAGTGACAGGAGGGGACAGGCTGCGTGTCCCTGTGTGTGTGTGTGCAGTGACAGGAGGGGACAGACTGCGGGTCCCTGTGTGTGTGCAGTGTCAGGAGGGGACAAGCTGCGTGTCCCTGTGTGTGTGCAGTGACAGGAGGGGACAGGCTGCGTGTGTGTGTGTGTGTGTGTGTGTGTGTGTGTGTGTGTGTGTGTGTGTGTGTGTGTGTGTGTGTGTGTGTGTGTGTGTGTGTGTGTGTGCAGGGACAGGCTGCATGTTCCTGTGTGTGTGCAGTGACATGAGGGGACAGGCTGCATGTTCCTGTGTGTGTGCACAGTGACAGGAGGGGACAGGCTGCGTGTGTGTGTGTGTGTGTGTGTGTGTGTGTGTGTGTGTGTGTGTGTGTGTGTGTGCGCAGTGACAGGAGGGGACAGGCTACGTGTCCCTGTGTGTGCGCGCAGTGACAGGAGGGGACAGGCTGCGTGTCCCTGTGTGTGTGTGCAGTGATAGGAGGGGACAGGCTGCATGTTCCTGTGTGTGTGCGCAGTGACAGGAGGGGACAGGCTGCGTGTGTGTGTGTGTGTGTGTGTGTGTGTGTGTGTGTGTGTGTGTGTGTGTGTGTGTGTGTGTGTGTGTGTGTGTGTGTGTGTGTGTGTGTGTGTGTGCGCGCGCAGTGACAGGAGGGGACAGGCTACGTGTCCCTGTGTGTGCGCGCAGTGACAGGAGGGGACAGGCTGCGTGACCCTGTGTGTGTGTGCAGTGATAGGAGGGGACAGGCTGCATGTTCCTTTTTGTGTGCGCAGTGACAGGAGGGGACAGGCTGCGTGTCCCTGTGTGTGCAGTGATAGGAGGGGACAGGCTGCGTGTCCGTGTGTGTGTGTGTGTGTGTGTGTGTGTGTGTGTGTGTGTGTGTGTGTGTGTGTGTGTGTGTGTGTGTGTGTGTGTGCGCAGTGACAGGAGGGGACAGGCTACGTGTCCCTGTGTGTGCAGTGACAGGAGGAGACAGGCTGCGTGTTCCTGTGTGTGTGTGTGCAGTGACAGGAGGGGACAGGCTGCGTGTCCCTGTGTGTGTGCAGTGACAGGAGGGGACAGGCTGCGTGTTCCTGTGTGTGTGTGTGTGCAGTGACAGGAGGGGACAGGCTGCATGTCCCTGTGTGTGCGCAGTGATAGGAGGGGACAGGCTGCGTGTTCCTGTGTGTGTGTGTGTGTGTGTGTGTGCAGTGACAGGAGGGGACAGGCTGTGTGTCCTTCTGTGTGTGTGCAGTGACAGGAGGGAACAGGCTGTGTGACCCTGTGTGTTTGTGTGTGCAGTGACAGGAGTGGACAGGCTGTGTGTCCCTGTGTGCAGTGACAGGAGGGGACAGGCTGTGTGTCCTTCTGTGTGTGTGCAGTGACTGGAGGGGACAGGCTGCGTGTCCTGTGTGTGTGTGCAGTGACTGCAGGGGACAGGCTGCGTGTCGTGTGTGTGTGTGTGTGTGTGTGTGTGTGTGTGTGTGTGTGTGTGTGTGTGTGTGTGTGTGTGTGTGTGTGTGTGTGTGTGTGTGGTGACAGGAGGGGACAGGCTGCGTGTCCCTGTGAGTGTGTGCAGTGACAGGAGGGGACAGGGTGTGTGTGTGTGTGTGTGTGTGTGAGTATGTGCAGTGACTGGAGGGGACAGGCTGCGTGTCCCTGTAACTGTGTGCAGTGACAGGAGGGGACAGGATGTGTGTGTGTGTGTGTGTGCAGTGACTGGAGGGGACATGCTACGTGTCCTGTGTGTGTGCAGTGACAGGAGGGGACAGGCTGTGTGTCCCTGTGAGTGTGTGCAGTGACAGGAGGGGACAGGATGTGTGTGTGTGTGTGTGTGTGTGTGTGTGTGCAGTGACTGGAGGGGACATGCTACGTGTCCTGTGTGTGTGCAGTGACAGGAGGGGACAGGCTGTGTGTCCCTGTGAGTGTGTGCAGGGACAGGAGGGGACAGGGTGTGTGTGTGTGTGCAGTGACAAGAGGGAAAGAGGGTTGTGCACACACTCGGATATACAGGTGATAGCGGGGTACTTCGCTGCCAGTGTGCTGGTTCTGGGTAGCTCCTGAAGTCCCAAAAAGGGTCCAGTAGAGAAGAAGAAGCCGGCACACGGTCTTATTCATCAGTGGAAGGGTTTAATGTGCCAAGAAATCCAACGTTTCGGCAGTAATACTGCCTTTCTCAGGTGTAGGCTCAGTATTACTGTCTTTCTCAAGGTGTAGGCTCAGCATTACTGCCTTTCTCAGGTGTAGGCTCAGTAATACTGCCTTTCTCAATGTGTAGGCTCAGTAATACTGCCTTTCTCAAGGTGTAGGCTCAGTATTACTGCCTTTCTCAAGGTGTAGGCTCAGTATTACTGCCTTTCTCAAGGTGTAGGCTCAGTATTACTGCCTTTCTCAAGGTGTAGGCTCAGTATTACTGCCTTTCTCAGGTGTAGGCTCAGTATTACTGCCTTTCTCAGGTGTAGGCTCAGTAATACTGCCTTTCTCAAGGTGTAGGGTCAGTATTACTGCCTTTCTCAAGGTGTAGGCTCAGTATTACTGCCTTTCTCAGGTGTAGGCTCAGTATTACTGCCTTTCTCAGGTGTAGGCTCAGTATTACTGCCTTTCTCAGGTGTAGGCTCAGTATCACTCCCTTTCTCAGGTGTAGGCTCAGTATCACTGCCTTTCTCAAGGTGTAGGCTCAGTATTACTGCCTTTCTCAAGGTGTAGGCTCAGTATTACTGCCTTTCTCAGGTGTAGGCTCAGTATTACTGCCTTTCTCAGGTGTAGGCTCAGTATCACTGCCTTTCTCAAGGTGTAGGCTCAGTATTACTGCCTTTCTCAAGGTGTAGGCTCAGTATTACTGCCTTTCTCAAGGTGTAGGCTCAGTAATACTGCCTTTCTCAAGGTGTAGGCGCAGTATTACTGCCTTTCTCAGGTGTAGGATCAGTATTACTGCCATTCTCAAGGTGTAGGCTCAGTATTACTGCCTCTCTCAAGGTGTAGGCTCAGTATTACTGCCTTTCTCAAGGTGTAGGCTCAGTATTACTGCCTTTCTCAAGGTGTAGGCTCAGTATTACTGCCTTTCTGAGGTGTGGGCTCAGTATTACTGCCTTTCTCAGGTATAGGCTCAGTAATATTGCCTTTCTCAAGGTGTAGGCTCAGTATTACTGCATTTCTCAAGGTGTAGGCTCAGTAATACTGCCTTTCTCAAGGTGTAGGCTCAGTATTACTGCCTTTCTCAAGGTGTAGGCTCAGTGTTACTGCCTTTCTCAGGTGTAGGCTCAGTATTACTGCCTTTCTCAAGGTGTAGGCTCAGTATTACTGCCTTTCTCAAGGTGTTGGCTAAGTATTACTACCGAAACGTTGGATTTCTTGGCACATTAAACCCTTTCACTGCTGATTAAGACCGTGTGCCCGTTTCTTCTTCTCTACCAGTGACAGGAGGGGACAGAGTGTGTGAGTGTGTGAGTGTGTGAGTGTGTGAGTGTGTGCAGTGACAGTAGGGGACAGGCTGTGATTCACTGTTTTCCCTCTAGGTTACACCTGCGTCCATGGATGCTCCCGGTCACTCTTCGCTGTATGACACGGGCTTTGTCCGGAGTGGCCGCGCGGTGACAGCGCTGTGGGGCTGCTGTACCCTCTTCCTGTGCGTCCTGGAGATTGTGGTTCTCCTGCAGCCGTCCTGGGTGTTGGGGGGGGAGGGCAGGGGGCAGTTTGGCCTGTATCAGGTGTGTGAGGAGTTTGAGTGGGGGTCTGTGAAGTGCCTGGGCTCCCCCGGCCCCTTTGAAGCTCTCCCCCTTTCCAGACGGTGGCTGGTTTCATGCTGGGGGCGCTGCTGTTGGTCCTGCTCAGTCTGTTCTGCATCACGCTCCTGTGGTTCTGTCACTCGGGGACTGTCTTCAAACTATGCGCCTGGCTGCAACTGAGTGCCGGTAACTGGGGAGGGGGTGTCCCAGAGGGGAGAAGGGGTCACTCTGCAATATATGAGTGACCCGCTCCTATATAATGTGTGACCCGCTCCTATATAATGTGTGACACTGCCCTATATAATGAGTGACATGGCTCTATATAATGAGTGACACTGCCCTATATAATGAGTGACACTGCCCTATATAATGAGTGACACTGCCCTATATATTGTGTGACCCGGTCCTATATAATGTGTGACACTGCCCTATATAATATGTGACCCGGTCCTATATAATGAGTGACGCTGCCCTATATAATGTGTGACACTGCCCTATATAATGTGTGACTCGATCCTATATAATGAGTGACACTGCCCTATATAATATGTGACCCGATCCTATATAATGAGTGACACTGCCCTATATAATATGTGTCCCGATCCTATATAATGAGTGACACTGCCCTATATAATGTGTGACTCGATCCTATATAATGAGTGACACTGCCCTATATAATGTGTGACTGGATCCTATATAATGAGTGACACTGCCCTATATAATATGTGACCCGATCCTATATGACACTGCCCTATATAATGTGTGACACTGCTCTATATAATGTGTTACACTGCCCTATATAATGTGTGACACTGCCCTATATAATGTGTGACACTGCCCTATATAATGAGTGGCACTGCCCTATATAATGTGTGACACTGTCCTATATAATGTGTGACACTGCTCTATATAATGTGTGACACTGCCCTATATAATGTGTGACACTGCCCTATATAATGTGTGACACTGCCCTATATAATGTGTGACACTGCCCTATATAATGTGTGACACTGCCCTATATAATGAGTGGCACTGCCCTATATAATGTGTGACACTGCCCTATATAATGAGTGACACAGCCCTATATAATGAGTGACACTGCCCTATATAATGTGTGACACTGCTCTATATAATGTGTGACACTGCCCTATATAATGTGTGACCCGGTCCTATATAATGAGTGACACTGCCCTATATAATGTGTGACCTGGTCCTATATAATGTGTGACACTGCCCTATATAATGTGTGATCCGGTCCTATATAATGAGTGACACTGCCCTATATAATGTGTGACCTGGTCCTATATAATGTGTGACACTGCCCTATATAATGTGTGACCCGATCCTATATAATGAGTGACACTGCCCTATATAATGTGTGACCTGGTCCTATATAATGTGTGACACTGCCCTATATAATGTATGACCCGATCCTATATAATGAGTGACACTGCCCTACATAATGTGTGACACTGCCCTATATAATGTGTGACCTGGTCCTATATAATGAGTGAAACTGCCCTAAATAATCAGTGACCCGCTCCTATATAATGAGTGACCTGGTCCTATATAATGAGTGACACTGCCCTATATAATGTGTGACACTGCCCTATATAATGTGTGACACTGCCCTATATAATGTGTGACCTGGTCCTATATAATGAGTGACACTGCCCTATATAATGAGTGACACTGCCCTATATAATGTGTTACACTGCCCTATATAATGTGTGACCCGATCCTATATAATGAGTGACACTACCCTATATATTGTGTGACCCGGTCCTATATAATGTGTGACACTGCCCTATATAATGAGTGACCCGCTCCTATATAATGTGTGACACTGCCCTATATAATGTGTGACCCGATCCTATATAATCAGTGACACTGTTCTGTATAAATAGTGACTCTACCCTATTTAAAGAGTGACCCTGTCCTAGATAATGTGACACTACCCTATATAATGAGTCACCCTGCCGTATATAAGGAGTATGTACTAATATCAGAGCTGTCACGCTGGGGGGAGGTCTCTCTCTCTCAGCCCCCATTCCTCTATCTCTCTCTCTCAGCCTCCTGTCAGACCCTCGCCTGTCTACTTTTCCCAGATGGGTGGGATTCGCCCGCTGTCCAACCCCTGTGTGGGTATCGCTCGGATAGATACCACCTGGGGGGCTGCTCTATCCACTGGGGCTTCATACTGGCCATACTGGGAATCTTCGATGCTTTGGTCCTGTCCATACTTGGGTTCACTCTCGGGAAACGTCAGGACGCTCTGCACCCCGATGACATCAAACCGAGCAACAGAGGTGATTAGGAATCCATCTCACCCCCCCTGCCATGACCCTGCAGGTGTCACCCCCCCCCATAAACACACAGGCCCTGCAGGGGTTCCTCCCCCCCATACACACACTGGCCCTGCAGGGATCAGTCAACTCTACCCCCCCCCCCCATACACACTGGCCTTGCAGGGGTCACTCCCCCCCCATACACACTAGCCCTGCAGGGGTCACTCCCCCCCATACACACACTGGCCCTGCAGGGGTCATTCTCTCCACCATACACACACTGGCCCTGCAGGGGTCACTCCCCCCCCATACACACACTGGCCCTGCAGGGGTCACTCTCCACCCTCATACACACACTAGCCCTGCAGGGGTCTCTCCCCCCCCCATACACACACTAGCCCTGCAGGGGTCTCTCCCCCCACCATACAAACACTGGCCCTGCAGGGGTCACTCTCCTCTCTCATACACACACTGGCCCTGCAGGGGTCACTCTCCTCTCTCATACACACACTGGCCCTGCAGGGGTCACTCTCCTCTCTCATACACACACTGGCCGTGCAGGTGGTCACTCCCCCTATACACACACTGGCCCTGCAGGGGTCAGTCACCCCCCATATACACACGCTGGCCCGGCAGAGGTCACTCCCTTACCACACACTGGCCCTGCAGGTATAACACTTCCAGGTTTGCATTGATACGCTGACAATGGAAAAGGCATTGCCAGGTTTACAGAGGTTCACATAGATGTGTTCTATGCATATCTATCTCTCACCTCTGTTCTCCATTGTCTCCCCATAGGACACGCCGCTATCTCTCAGTATACATAGTGCAGCTCTCAGGGTGTAAGGTTCAGCACCTTGGACAGTGTCCCCGAGATGCTGATCTCTCAGTATACATAGTGCAGCTCTCAGGGTGTAAGGTTCAGCACCTTGGACAGTGTCACCGAGATGCTGATCTCTCAGTATACATAGTGCAGATCTCAGGGTGTAAGGTTCAGCACCTTGGACAGTGTCACTGAGATGCTGATCTCTCAGTATACATAGTGCAGATCTGAGGGTGTAAGGTTCAGCACCTTGGACAGTGTCCCCGAGATGCTGATCTCTCAGTATACATAGTGCAGATCTCAGGGTGTAAGGTTCAGCACCTTGGACAGTGTCCCCGAGATGCTGATCTCTCAGTATACATAGTGCAGCTCTCAGGGTGTAAGGTTCAGCACCTTGGACAGTGTCACCGAGATGCTGATCTCTCAGTATACATAGTGCAGCTCTCAGGGTGTAAGGTTCAGCACCTTGGACTGTGTCCCCGAGATGCTGATCTCTCAGTATACATAGTGCAGATCTCAGGGTGTAAGGTTCAGCACCTTGGACAGTGTCACCGAGATGCTGATCTCAGTATACATAGTGCAGCTCTCAGGGTGTAAGGTTCAGCACCTTGGACAGTGTCACTGAGATGCTGATCTCTCAGTATACATAGTGCAGAATCTCAGGGTGTAAGGTTCAGCACCTTGGACAGTGTCCCCGAGATGCTGATCTCTCAGTATACATAGTGCAGATCTCAGGGTGTAAGGTTCAGCACCTTGGACAGTGTCCCCGAGATGCTGATCTCTCAGTATACATAGTGCAGATCTCAGGGTGTAAGGTTCAGCACCTTGGACAGTGTCACCGAGATGCTGATCTCTCAGTATACATAGTGCAGATCTCAGGGTGTAAGGTTCAGCACCTTGGACAGTGTC